>NC_132917.1:79732015-80035046 GCF_047675955.1 Chlorocebus sabaeus | reverse complement strand
CAAAATTAGTTAGATCAAATTAGAATCATCTCACCCACTACTGTAAAGGGTTAAATGTGTCTATGAGTGAACAGACTGAGAAGGGAGTTACTGTGTTGACTGGGCCGATTGATCCAGACTAACCAGGGCAAATTGTAGCACTCATTCACAGTTGAGGTAAGAAAGAATATGTCTAGAATATAGAGGATCTCTTAGTTTAGTATTACCATGCCCTGTGATTAAGGTGAATTGAAAACTACAACAACACATTCCAGACAGAAGTACAAATGGCCCAGACCCTTCAGGCATAAAGATTTGGGTCAACCTACCACATGAAAATGCAAATGCATGACTGGTTGAGGTGCTTGCTGAAGGCAAAGGGAACAGAATGCATAGCAGAAGAAGGTAACTATAAATAGCAGCCATGGCCCATTACAGAAAGGAGGACCATCAGTGACATGAGTATTTCTTTTTTATTAGTTATGAATTTGCACACACACACACGCACACACACACACGTACATATATTAAGCAAATATCTTTATTTTATTTACTCTCTTATTCCCTTATCATATAACATTATATGTTTTGGCTTTATATAAATATTTAAGTATTATTAATTTCACATCATAGAATTTAAGTTATGGTTTATCAGGAGAAGAGTAAACATCAGTCAAAGATTTTACCTTCTCTTTTGGGGAAGGAATTAGTATGTTTTCAAATGTATGGAGGATAATTGTATCATGTTAGGTGGAATTATAAATTTCTATTATTTTGATTTAGAGATAAAGTATGATTTAAGAAGAAGTGTTTATGAGTACCATGTTGACAAAGGGTAGATTTGCAATGGTTAATTTTATATGTCAACTTAACTGAGTTAAGGGATGCCTAGGTAGCTGGCAAAATGTTATTCCTGCTTGTCTCTGTGACTGTGTTTCTGGAATAGATAAGCATTTGAATTGGTAGTCTGAGTAAAGAAGAACTACGTTTACCAGTGTGCACAGGCATTAGGGCAACTTCCAATATGCTGAGGGTCCATATGGAACACAAAGGTGGAGAAAAGGTGAACTCTCTCTCTTCTCAAGTTGGGACATCTATCTTCTCTGCCCTTGGACATTGGAGTTCCTGCTTTTCAGTTGCCCCCCGCCTTAGGCTTCCCCTGTGTGCCTAGTTCTGAAGCCTATCAGGGGTTTTTTGGCCTCCTATATAATAGTGAGCCAAGTCCCATAATAAATCTCCTCTCCTATATCTGTTCATATCCTATTGGTTGTTTCTCTGGAGAATCCTGACTAATGCAGTGTGTTAATGTGTTAAGTCTTTGATCATTCCATCAGGAAAATATAACATATCTTTTCATCCATCCATGGACCATGCATCATGGCTCATTCCACCTGCTACTAGTCAGGGGCATAAGAACAGAGTCTCATACAAAAACATGTGAGATGTCTGTGGTGGTGTTTTGGAAATAACTGTCAGGTTGTTGAGTCCAGGAGTGAGTTCCAAACTGGCCAGTCATTGTTTCTGACTTTTTTCCTTTTCCCTACCCTCACTCCCCAACTCTCAAGTTATTAAAAGTTAAAAATGAACAGTCAAAAAACTCAGTATCAAGTAAAAATACATTGTAATTTGGCAATGGCCTCCAATCACATACTTGGGCTTTCAGCATCAAAGGGAACTTGGGCTGTTTTAATAAACATTAAGATGAAAAGCAGTGAGCCAACAAAGCGTGACAGGATTAAAAAAAAAAAAATCATCGCAATGTGCAAGGAGTTGCAATTATATTTCCAGTTAAAGAGAGATGGAGGAAGTTCAACTCCATTTTCAGCAATTTGCATGTTTCCCACAAAGAGCTTCACTCTAGTTAATGGCCAAGATGATAAACAGGAGAAGCATGACCTCCTTGTTACCTAGTGCCACTCCCTGCAGGCTCTCTAAGTACTTCAAAGCACTTAGTGCACTCCATTCTGCTGGTCCTCTTCCAAAAAAACTGGCCTCCAGTACTGTGCTTATAAACAACAGTGTGAGGTTGTGAGGTTGCTCTTTGGCATCCTCAGCCTCTGCCTGCTGGGTCCTTCTCCTGCCTCTCTCCTTCCATCTGCCAGTGCATCTATGCTTTCTCCTCCTCCCCATATCAAAACAAGCATATTAGTAATTTATCACTGCATGTCAAATTACACTGCAATTTACAGGCTTGAAGAAACAACAAATGTTTACTATCTCATTGTTTCTGTGGATCAGAAGTCAGGGAGCAGCTGAGTTGTTGTGGCCTGGGGTCCCTCATCAGGTTGCGGTCAAGATGTCAGTGACAGCTGAAGTCCCCTCGAGGCTTGACTGGAGCTGGAGCATCCACTTCCAAGATGGCTCACCCACATGGTTGGCTGGTTTGTACTTGCTGTTGACAAGAGGCCTTAGGATCTAGACACATGGAAGTCTGCACAGCTTTGCTTGAGTAGCCTTCAAACACGGCATCTGGCTGTACCCAGAGTTAGGGATCCAGAAGAGTAGGGTGAAAGCCATGATGCCTTTTATGACCTAGCCTCCAAAGTCACACTTCTCTTCTTTTATCCTCCTTTTCTATATATTTTGTGTAAAATTTTGAATATCTTGACATTTATTTGTGTAGATAAAGAGAGCAGTGAGAAAGAAATCCATCAGGAATTGTGTTGGAAATAAGCAAACAAAAATAATTTTCCTTAAACAACATTATGGCAATCCACATTTGAAATTCTACATACGTACTTTAGGAAAGATAAAACAAATCAGACCAGGATAATTTCCAGATATGATTTTTGGTGTTATTATTTTCAGTTGACAAATAAAATTATATATGTTTATGGTGTTCAACATGATGTTTCGAAATATGTATACATTGTGGAATGGCTAAATCAAGCTAATTTACATATGCATTATATACATACTTTTCATTTTTTGTGTGATGCAAACACTTAAAATCTACTTTCTTAGCAATTTTCAAGAATACATTAACTATAGTCACCATGTTGTACACTAGATCTCTTGAACTTATTCTTCCTATATAACTGAAATTTTGTATCCTTTGACCAACACTTTCCCAATCCCCACGATAACCATTATTCTATTCTCTGCTTCTATGAGTTCTATTTTTTTAGATTCCACGTATAAGTGAGATCATGCAGTATTTGTCTTTCTATGCCTGGCTTATTTCACTTAACATATTGTCCTCCAGATTCATCCATATTTTTGCAAATGAAATAATTTCCTTGTTTTTAAAGGCTGAATAGGTTCTATTGTGTATACACCACGTTTTCTTTATCCATCTATTCATTGATGAACACTGAGGTTGATTCCATATTTTGGCTAATGTGAATAAGGCTGCAATGAACATGGAAGTGCAGATATATTTTCAACATACTGATTTAATTTCCTTTGGATATATAGCTGGTAGTGGCATTGTTGGATCATATGGTAGTTTGATTTTTAATTTTTTGATGTCTCCATACTATTTTGCATAATGGCCACACTAATTTCACTCCCAACAACAGTCTTAAAAGGTTCCCTTTTCTCCACATCCTCATCAAAACTTATTTTTCATCTTTTTATTAACAGCCATCCTAACAAGTGTGAGGTGATAGCTCATTGTGATTTTTATTTTCATTTCCCTGATGATTAAAGATGTTGAGCATTTTTTTCATGAACCTGTTGGCTATGTGTGTGTTTTCTTTTCAGAAATGTCTACTCAAGTCCTTTGCCCACTTTGTAATTGGGTTATTTGTTTTTTTGCTATTGTTTGCATTTCTCATATATTTTAGGTATTAACCTCTTAACAAATGTAAGAAGTTAAGGTGTGAAAATATTTCCTCACATTTCATAGGTTGTCTCTTCAATCTGTTGCTTGTTTCATCTGCTGTGCCAAAAGTATAGGCAACAATAGCAAAACTAGACAAATGAGGTTACATCACACTAAAATGCTTCTGCACACTTCATTTCTGTAATATCCTTTTGGGTTATACAAGTCAACTCTACTCAGTGTGAGGGTAATTTTAAACGAAAGTCTGGATACCATAAGGCAGGGATCATTGGCGCCCATCCTGAAGACTGCCTACCACTGTAGTTATCCCTTAAACTGCAGTAGGAGTACTAGTCACCAAGTCCCTGTAGATAATAGGAACAAGTTTGGGTAAAGACATTCTCTCCTATTCTCATGAAAGAAAAAGTGTCAGTCAATCTTTAAGTTATTTCAGGAGATGGAAAGAGGCAAGCAAGAACTTAGTGAGTATGCATTCTTTAAGTAGCTATCCACTCCAAGGTGGGTAAAGAGAGCTATGGTAGGGTAGCAATACTTTTTTCTAGAATGATGATAATGAAGATGATGATAGCTGATGCTTTGTGAGCTTTTACAATGTACATAATTTTATTTAAATCTACAACAACACTGTGAGGTATGGAGAAGTGAAGTAATTTATGTAATGAAGGAAAACAAATAGAAAAGTCAGGCTGGGTGCAGTGGCTCATGCCTGTAATCCCAGCAATTTGGGAGGCCAAGGCAGGCAGATCAGAAGGTCAGGAGATTGAGACCATCCTGGCCAACACGGTGAAACCCTGTCTCTACTGAAAATACAAATATTAGCTAGGTGTGGCAGCACGCACCTGTAATCCCAGCTACTCGGGAGGCTGAGGCAGGAGAATGGTTTGAGCCCGGGAGGTGGAGATTGCAGTGAGTTAAGATTATGCCACTGCACTCCAGCCTAGTGACAGAGCAAGATTCTATCTCAAAAAATAATAATAATAAAATAATAATAATAATAATGGACAAGTCCAAGAATGGAACCTGAACAGGCAGATATGATGGTCTTTACCACTAGGATATTGGCTTCTGCCAAAAGCAGTGAACCAGAAGATCCTCATCTGTCCCCCTTACTTAATTTCTTCCCAGGTCCCTAGAGCCACAGTACTTAATTTTTTTTTCTGACAAGTAATTCAAGGCAGATGACATTAATAGGGCTATAGTTTTCCCTGGGGTCTATTCAACATTATGCACAATTCCCATCACAGTAGCCATAAGCCCACTGATTTCTTACTCAAAACAAAAATTTTTTGAGTGAAATGTTACAAGTTAGCAAAAGGGTTTTTACTTGGAGGATAAACTTGAATTTGCACTAATGTATATATTAAAGTATAAATTCTTCATAAAATCTGATTCTTCAACCATTATCAGACACAGTAGTTTACTGATCTAATAGATGTGACAGATTGTTGGCAAAGATGGCCCTGGTAATCATCCTGTTCCTCTCAGTGTGACTTTACCATGCTTCCCATTAAGAGGTAAAGTTCATTTCTCTTCTCAATTCTATACTTAGCCACATGACTTGTTTGGTCAATTTGACGTTAGAAAACATAGTATAAATGGAGGCTTGGAAAGTGCTTGCACATTGGGGCATGCCTTTTCTTCCTGTTGGAAATATTGAGACCATCCCATAAAGAAGTCCAAGTGAGCCTGGTGACCACATGAAGGAGAAATGACGTGCCATTGACAAACAGCCTGGTACCTAACAGTCACGAGACTAGGCCAACTTTAACCATCCAGCCCCCGCTGAGCCACCAGCTACTTGGAGCTTCAAGAGCAAGCTCAGGCAATACCAGTGGAAGAACCGTTCAGCTGAATGCAGCTCCAATTGCCAACCCACAATGAAACATGAGCTAATATATGCCTGTTGTTTGAGCATAAAGTGCTAATTAATGCAGTCAGGCTAAAAGATGATCCTGTGGTGTTTCTCAAAGTGTGTGGTTCACTGATCAGACCACCTCTAACAGAATCATCTGGGACCTTGTCAAAGAGGCAAATTCCCGAGATACTCCTCAGAGAAATAAAGTCAGAAATCAGCATCATGGCCAGGAATCCATCATTTTAAACAAGTTACCAGATGACTATTCTGCACATGAACACCGGATAACCCAGCCCTCACATTCTACTGAAGGCTTCAGTGAGCATGTCAGCTTAGAATGAGGAAAGCTGCATGGAAGACTGGCCAGCAAGGATTTGAGTACTAAAACAACTATAACTTTGTTTTGTTTTGTTTTCTTCTCTCTCCCCCTCTCCTCTTTTCCCCTCCTCCAGTCCCATATTTTCATTATTGCTTTTTGTTTTCAATAATCTGAGCATCTTTCTCTTTATTTTATTTTCAGTTTATATACTGGTGTGACAGCCTACAGCCTTGGTAGTGTAGCCTAGACTACAGAACGATCCCCAGGGAGCCATCAGAAAAGATCCATATCAAATAACTAGGGCTGGGTAGAGTGTGAATTCTTATACTTTGGAAATGATAAAATGCTAAATAGTCTATTATCCTGGGATGGAAACAGCAGGTGTTACAAATATAAATTCAGTGTTGAAGCTCAAGAGAAACAGGAATAAAACAGGCTGGAATGAATGTTCAGGTTTATCAATGCTGTAAGATACACATTGTCATGATACGCATCTAATTAATAGTTTGTATGTTTCTCTAAGGAGTATCAGAGAAGTTTCAAGGGTGCAAGCATTCCAGCTTTCTACTCCTCTGATGCCTTCAAGGCAAATACTGTTAATCAGGTATAGTCCTAACTGTAGACACTCACTTGAAGGGTGCCTAAACAGGTACTAAAATACAAAAAACAAATTCTCCTTTACCAGTCTGCCAGGGATTTCTAAACATTGTGAGATTCTTCTTCTTCTTTTTTTTTTTTTTTTTTTTTTTTTACATTTCATAAATGTTTTTGAAAATCTATTACATTTCAAGACCATTGAACAGTGAAGATAGGGAAACAGTCCTTATGCTCAAAGCATTTACAATCTTATTGGAAAACAACGGGATTGACAGCTACAAGGCAATATGGAAAACGGTGAACTGGTGGCATGTGAAGTTGCCTAGAGAATGAGAGAGAGAGAGAGAGAGAGAGAGAGAGAGAGAGAGAGAGAGACAGAAGAAAAGGGGAAGGGAGGAAAGGGCAGGAAGGGAGCAAAAGGGAGAAGAGGAGGTTTCACAGGCATCATAATGCCTGGACTTTGTTTTAAGGAAGGATATGTAGGCATCTTCCAATCAGAAAAAGAAAAAATACAAAGGCAAGAGAGAATGTGGCTTACTTGAAGAAGTTTAAGTATTTGAGTATACCTTTAAGATCACAGTGCTTTAGCGGGGCGCGGGCGTGGTGGCTCACGCCTGTAATCCCTGCACTTTGGGAGGCGGAGGTGGGTGGATCACGAGGTCAGGAGATCGAGACCATCCTGGCTAACACAGTGAAACCCCGTCTCTACTAAAAATACAAAAAAATTAGCCAGGCGTGGTGGCCGCCGCCTGTAGTCCCAGTTACTCCGGAGGCTGAGGCAGGAGAATGGCGTGAATCCGGGAGGCAGAGCTTGCAGTGAACGGAGATTGCCCCACTGTACTCCAGCCTGGGCAACAGAGCAAGACTCCAAGACTTTAAAAAAAAAAAAAAAAATTCACAGTGCTTCAGGGAAAAGGAAATGGTGAAAGCAAGGGCCAGTCTACAAAGATTCTTATGTATATTGCTAACAAATTTGATCCCATATCCTCTAAATGACAGGGAGAATAAAAGAATTAAGTTAGTCCTTTGAGTTATCAATGCTCTTATTAAAATGTAAATGTATTACCCAGGAGCATTATTGCAATGTCAGCTCAATAGAACCTGTTAATGCCTTTGCAAAGACTGGCTAAATTGTCACTTCAAGAAGCCAAACACAGGGCAAAAAGGCAACACTAAGTTGTACATTTTAAAATGTCTAAAGTGGTGAATTATACCACAAATGAATTTTACCTTAATAAAAGAAAGAGATTACTTATTAGTAATTATAGATGAGGACGGAAAGGGCACAGAATAAGATTACTTCGAGAAAGTTTCAAATGCAATTTTCCAAAATTAAACTTGGAGAAATTTGAAAATATTCCAGAAGAAACACGAGCATTTTTTTTCTTTTTGAGAATGACAATAGTTAAAAGGACCATTGTGAAGCTGAAGACAATATTCATCACTGTTCATTTCCTCTGAACCCGAGCTGATGCTTATCGCAAAAGCCTCAAAGCTACAGTGGCAATGTCAGCTTTTTCCTGGGTTCCTTTGTAAGCTGCACAGAACTGAAATGCAGGCAGGCTGAAAGTCTCTCATTTACAGCGTTCTATTCTGAAGCAATCAGGGCATGTTCATTGGGATTGCAAGGCTTCTTTCTACATTTTTTTACTTGACTTTCAGTAGTTTGCCCCCATGCCAATCAAATTCTTTAAGCTTTTAGCCTCTAAATGTTACTTTATTGATTCATTCATTTATTCACGCATTCCCTCATTCACTCATCCATAAAATATATTGAGTGTTTACAGAGTGGAGGCCACATCCAAGGCATGGAAACCATGATTTTCTATCCTCACAGAACTCTCAGTGTATTGTAAGAGACAAATTTAAATATTTGCAGTACCATTTGGTAAAATGTAATGATAGATGCATATATACATATATATTTGAACAAAAAAGGAAGTATTCAACTTTATGGACTTGGACAGGGGCAGATACGAGTGGAACACAGCACAGAGAAAGACCATGGAAGCCGAAGCTTTTCATTTGTCCCCTGATGGTGAGTTAGCTAGACTTTTGTTTATGTATTTTGTGTTCTGGGGGTTTGTTTAGTAATATTATGTCCTTTTACTTTTAAATGACTTAATTAAATCTTATAATGTTACTTGCTCATTGTAGAATGTTTAAAACAAACACAAAACTGAAACAAAATTCTAGAGAGATGCACAATCTGTGTTCTATTTTAGGAATAGTTCTTCCTGAAAAGATTATTTTTTTCCTTTTGTCTCATTCTCTTTTGTCATTATATTCTTACATAATCAGGAACATAATGCATGCACAGTTTTGCCTCTTGTTTTTGTATTTACTTCATTAACTTGAACATTTTTCTGTCATTAATATTCTTAAGACATAATTTAAAAATTTTAATGATTTCATATTTTTTCCTACATTTGCCTTGTCTTTAGGTTACCTGGGAAACATACTCTGAAATGGAGGTTTACATGCTGGGGAGGACGCTTTGATTGCTGCCTGTAAGGAAGCAAGACAGGAAGGGTTGGGCAGAGGGAGAGCTTGGGATGTGGGGCAGTTACAATGGAGGCTTCAGGCCATTCCAGGGGGGTAGTTCTCAGCTAGGAGTTGTGCTAGCCTCTGTACCCTTGCATGAACTGGCCACTGGATGGGGGTGCATATAACCTTAGGCAGAGCAGCTTCCTTCAACCCATGGCTATAAGAGCAGAGGGCCTCAGCTGTGAACAGTCAGTGGCCAATACTCCTGACAGCCGGTTGGTGAGTGCCTTGCCCCTAAAAGGGAGAAATGGAGGGCAAACCACAGTATGTACCACGTAATTCATGTATCCACTGTCTTCCTGTTGGACATTTAGGATGTGTTTGGAAGGATGATAAGGAAGGAAAGAAGAAAGAGCATTCCAGGTCAATAGAACTGTAAGAACAAGGTCCAGGTACATAAAAAGAAAAAAGAGAGAAAACAATATACAACTCTTCATAGCAGAGGGAGAAGACGACAATCACACAGTGATAAGAGATGCTGGGGAGAAGGAGGCATGCGAGGAGCCAGGTCATGGAGCTTGGGGTTTATATGGTAAGAAATAGGAGATATTGAATGATTTTTCCTTGTTTGCATTAGAAGGGTAATGAGAGCAGCTGCTTCTGCTCCAAGGCACGCCCTTATCTTTCAGTTCTGGGCTGGGAGGCCTAGAGATGGCAAGTTGCTACCAGATCCGCTGCCACCTCAGTCACAATTTGCATGAGCCTCTCCAGCTGTGTCTGCCTTTAACCGTCTATGGTGAGAGCCCAGTTCAATACAGAGAGCCTCCAGGCCTTGACTCAACTCTCATCCAAATGTCTTATAAGGGTGGTTTCTGCAGAGGTATAGCAGTTCAGTGAGCCTATGGGAGGGGGACTATGCAGTGAAGTCAAGGGTGAGGCTACCAGACAGCAGCAAATACACACTGTGCTCTGACTGGAAGCCAAGCATCCTTGGCATGACACTTCCTTGCTCATTCTTGGACTCTGTGAGATCGAGAAATCCTTGTCTAGAGAGACAAAATAGCAAATTTTATTCAGCACCTAAATAGTTTAATCCTTTCCCCTAATAGGTGAATCGATTGATTGACTGATTTTTGGAAAGGGAAGAGCTGAGCTGATACTAGGTGGTAGGAATCAGTCATGGTGCGAATTTGTTCCTGAATGCCAAGCAAGGCCAGTTCAATGGCGACACATGGTTATGGCTGCTGTGAATTAATAAAGATCTTGGCCTTAAGGCCAGAAATCCCCATCGTTTAAGTTTGTCAGGCTGTATTAATCCAGCAGCTCTGTGGTGATTGAGAGCAGAGTGGGGCGGGCAAGAGAGCAAGTGTGTTGCCATGGTTACAAGAAAAGAAGCAAGGTGCGTGGGTGCCACCACTGTCTTGACTCCAGGAAGTTTATTTAGCGATAGGCTCACACGCTGATGGGAAGAAATGGCTTTGAATCTCTCAGAATCATTATGGAATCAGTGATCTGGACCCACTATCCTAACAGTGTGCTGGTATCCAAGCGACTAAAATATTCCTTGACATGCCTGAAGAATCTGGGAGACTCCAGTGAAGCTGGCAGTTGTGAAGGAAGCAAAATACTAGTGGCTTCGTCAAGGAGGCTAAGATGCTGTTGACTCAAATTCCTTGCAAAGGCAGAGTTTCAATGTGCATTTATTCATTCACAAATATGTACTCTATTGGGCTACAAGTGCCAGATACTGTTCTAGGCCCAGGGTATTGTAAGCACCTCTTTTCACCTGTCATGCCAGGTAAGACAGGTAAGCTCACTGAGTCTGCCCTGCATAAGTCTTGCTGCAATTTGTGATAGGAGTACCCAGTCAGGGCAACTGAACTACATGCCACAAAATAAGGTGTGGGTCAAAAACCAGGAGCCCTGCGGTGTATATGTGCTGGGCTAACAGGAATGTATCCCTTAATCCAAGAGTCTACCTTATAACTGCACAAATGCAGTGTCATTGTGATCCTCAGCAGATATTTTAAAAATGTCTTATTAACAAAAATTTAGACACATTTTAAAGAATAAGAGCAAAATGCAGAAGAAAAGGAGGATCATTGGTATTATGTCAGTTAGGGAGCTGCTTAGTGGATAACTAAAAATTCTTTGCAGATATCATGTAAATTGGGAAGATCAGAAAACTTGGCTGACACACATTTCCTGGTTGGCACATTTATCAGTGTTTTTTTTGTTTTGTTTTTGTTTGTTTGTTTGTTTTTTAACACAGGAGAAAATGCTTGAGGAAGCATAAGGAGGAATCCCATGAGTGGGCTTTGTGTAGTGCTTAGCAGGGGGTCTGAGGGATTCATTCTACCTCTGTAGTTGTGGTTGCATTTGTGTAATGAAAGAGTTGAGTTGGAAGATCTTCACTTCTAGTTGTAATAGTCTAAGGTTCTGTGGCACTTAAAATAACATCTACCCAAACACCTCCCAAGATCCTACTTCTTTGGCCAAGCACCTGGGTGGTCATTAGTGTGTAGTTAAAAGGTAGGATTGCTTTTACGCCTGTAAGTAACACATTTTGCTGGGTTGGCAGGCCCTATGGACTCCGTCAGAACAAAAGTCATTTTAAATGTTTCTCCTTCTCACGTCTCTGTTTGTGGCAAACTCTCAGAAAATAACTGGAAATATCAACATGATATAGCAGAATGTTCATAAAAGGCCCTTGATCAAAAAGGAGGAGTCCTGTCCTTATCTGCCATGTGACCAGTTGACAAAACTTTCTACCCCTCAGTTTTCTCTTCTGCAAAATGGGATTAATGAAAACTACGTATCATCTTTAAACTTTGTAAACTAAAATTAAAAAACTATATGGATATTGCAAGACCAGTATTTTATATGGAATTCCCTAAGTATTCTTCCCCCAAAATAACTCATCTTACAGAATGACAAGAAGACCCAGTATTTGATTACAGCTCTCAAGAGAAACTGCAGAGCAGATGTTGAATACAACAAGGTTACACTTGCAGATGCAGGGAAACAGGGAGAAAATTAAACAGCTGCTTCTGGAGGCCACTCACTATACATACTTTTTCTTTACTTTTTAAAAAACAAATGTGTGAATAAATGTCTGTCTAGGAGCTACTGTGGAGTTTTAATTTTTTTTTTTTTTTCCTAGCTAGGTTTTTTTTTGTTCTCATTTTTAGTATGAAAGGTATTGTTTCCTTTTATTTCTTTAAAAGCAACAGGGGTATCTTCTAGGATAGCAAGAAGATCCTCAGACCATAATGTTTCCATTTTGTGGCTTGTCCCATGAAAGTATCACGGCCCTGTCCAAAACATATAAAACAAATCCAGATGTTTTTGTTAGAGATGTAGCTTTCTCAGGAGTTCAAGTCCAGTTTGAAGTCTTAGTCCTTTCCTTTGCCTGCTCAGGGGGATATGCCAAAGACTAAAATGATCAAGAGACAAAAGAAAGGCTGGGCTCAGAACGTAGGCTGCCTCCTGTCCCCCTTAAATTCTTGTGTTCCCTAATACAGCATCTGAGGATTGCCGGGGAGTGGAAGCCAGAGAGAAAAGGAGGGATGGAAGTACTGGGCCCAGATGCAAAGGGCAAGTGTCATCATCAGAGCTGGATCCTCTGCAGACCCAAGGCCACCCTCAGATATCTGCTCTCAAGAAGGCTCGAGACTTTCTCTTTTAATTGATATTTAGGGCCTAAAAATGTTATTTAAATAACTAAAAGCATACATGTTCCATCTGAATGGTGTATTTCAGAAAGTTAGTTCAGGACAAATTATATGCTATTCTTATTGAACAACAAGTAATTTCATTATCTTGTCCCAATTGGGAAACAATCAGGTATATTCCCAATAGTTTGAATACAGTATCTATTTGGGTGTGGCAGGGGGAGGTCTAATCTTGAATCTACAGAGTTATGTCTCAGTCTTCCTAAAAAAAAAAAAAAGAAAAAAAACCACTTTGTATACTTCTTATCCCATGGATTTACTTTTTAAAAGCTTTATGTAAACCTTTGTGAAGTGATTAATATTTAAACAGAATGAGGCCTTACACATATTCTTTGACAAAAATATAAAGAATGAATTTTTTAAACGAGTTAACTCCACTTATTCCAAAAGTGAAGATATGTAAATTGAGATTCTCATACAACTAAACACAAGAGGAAACTTCTCTATGCTTATTGGCCAGGAGGAGACCATGTCACTGAGAAGTGTTAGACTGAGAGCACTGATTCCTACTATACAGTGGAGACTGAGTTTATGATGAAGATTAAGATTGATATTGCCAGAGTTGGTGAAGTTCCAGGATCAATCATGCACATCAGCTTGGGAAACCGCACTTCATTGTGGGTGGGAGTTCTGATGAGACATTTGCCTTTCTATGTGAGAAGGAGCCCCTGCCTCTTGATACTTTCATAGTACCTTGCATGGCATTTAAACACTTGGCTGATTACATATGAAACACTTGCACTGGGCAATAAGGCAAAGTAAAATGTATAGGAATAAGGAATGAAGGATGTACGTAAAGGAATGAGGACAGTATATATGGTTTATGGTAGGGCAACCAGGAGTTGAGTGTAAGGATCGCTGACGCTTGATCCCCGTTTTTCCCTTACCCCTGCCGTATTTACCTAATGCCCTCTATGGGCAACGTCTGGGAAATCTTACAACCACAAGATACAGTCCATGCAAAGACTACCGGTAGCACCCTAATATTCATTGTCTCCTTGCTTATCTTTAGTTGGAAACAAGGTCACCCAGAATAAAGACTCTTTTCTAGCCTTCCTTGCAGCTAAATATTAGGTTGGTGCAAAAGTAATTGTGTAATCACCATGTGACTAAGTTCTGGCCAATGAGATGTAGGCAGAAGGGATGCACGCAATGTCTACAGGGTTTCTTTAGAAGGAGAAGGCATGCCTTTCTCATGCTTTTTCTCTTTCCTGCCAGCAAGAGAAGGCTAGAGACAAAGAAGTCATCTCAACTCATAGAGGAGAAGCCCCATCTTGAAGATGTACGATTCTCATCAGAAATGTGGATTTCTGATGGTTGTGGACTCACAGCAACTGTGACCCATGCATCCAGACTTCTATGACAGTTGAACATGCATTGCCCAGTTGTTTAAATGACTATTATTTTAGATTTTCAGCCATCCACAGCTAAACACAATCTCTGTACTAAACCCTTCCAGATAACTTAAATCTGCACCTGTACTCTCTGGCTTAGATGGTTGAAGTCAGAAGTCAGAAACATGGTTTTGCATGTATACTGGGTTTGGCCAGTTTGGGATGCACTTAGCTCTCTTGAGCTTGGTCAGCTGCACTGACGGCATGCCAGAACACTCACATGGTCTCAAACTTTTGCAAAGGCTATTCTGCATCAGGGGTCACAAACTCAAATGCAGGTGAGAGCAGAGGACCAAGCTTAACCAAGTGGTTAAGACTGGTAAACTGGAGAGCATCCTCTCAGCCTAAACAGGGGTGCAGCTCTGCAGTCCCAGACATGGGCAGCTACACAGCAAGGCAGGCCCTAGAAAGACGAGTCTCCCAGTTTTTAAGAGTCACTGGAAATCTGAATTTTTATATGAAAGTGCTCAATTTTTAAATTTTAGCAACTAAAATAATAATAATAATCAACTTTGTGGGTCCAATAAAATGTGGTTTCAGCCAAGATTTGGCCCACTGGCTACCTATTCTCAACTTCTAGTCATGATTACTGGGGAGGGGAAGGGCTTACAAACTGAAGAGTTGAAATGTACATGCTCCCAACACAAGCAAAGTCATTACCATGTAGACAGAATGTAAGCTGTTAGAAATGGAATAGACATGTCAAAAGTGCCTGTAATCCCAGCACTTAGGGAGGCAAAGTTGGGATGATCCTTTGGGGCTAAGAGATCAAGGCCAGCCTGGACAACATAGTGAGACCCCATCTCTTAAAAAAATGAAAAGAAGTAAGCTGAGCATGGTGGTGTGCACCTGTAGTCACAGCTATATGAGAGGTGGGGCAGAAGGATTCCTTGAGTCCAGGAGTTCGAGGTTGCAGTTCGAACTGGGATCCCACCACTGCACTCCAGCCTGGACCACAGAGTGAGACCTTGTCTCCTTGTCTCGAAAAACAACAACAAAAGAAATGTCAAAAGTACCTAAAATCAGGGTCATAAATTATAAAATATAAGTACAGTTTAATTTAACTTTAGATATTATAAAAATAGCAGCATTCTTCCCACTCACCCCCTCCACTATCCTCATCCTATTAAGACGGGAAACTAAAAACTAACATATTTCAGATGCGCCATGTTGAGGAGAGATTTACAGTACCCCACCTACCTCACCTCAGGTGCTTCAGTAAAAAGCCACTACTTCCAGATAACAGGTAATCTCTTCTGCTACCAGTACACTTCATCCCTGGCAACAGAAGACTAGGGGTCAGAGCCTCAGTTCCTCCACTTTTGCAAAGTCCTTTTTCTCCCTTTCTAGGACAGCAAGTTCTCTGGTTCCCTCAGCTCCTTGTAATATTAATTACACCTGCTCACTAGTCCGTACGCCGAAGGAATGGAGAGGTGGGACTGTAGACTTGGCTGTCCTCCAGAAACCACATATTCATCCTACCCTTGCCTGCCACCCAACACTCCACCTTTGCAATTAGCCTTGCCATCCTGTTCCTCGAGGCCAAGAAATAATGCCAAAGGCATTAGTGTACAACAGGCAAATTGCATCACGGTTGCAGGGTTAAGGAATCACAGTGAGGAATTTTCACTTTTATGTACAATTCACTCTGTAACAACCTGGAGCTCCTTGAACTTAAGCTGCTCTCAGAATCACTCCTACATAGTTTTGACCTCCTGCTTTAGGGTCTCTCAGAATCGTGACCAAAGCAAATGCTAACACAAACCCGCCGGAGTTGTTTTTATTTCAATTAAGTGAATGGCTCCCTAGAGGCTTAAAGCTTAACGACCAGCCACTTAGGACACAGCCAGCAAGGTCGGGCCCTCAGAATCAATCAAACCCCCATCTGATTGCATAAACTGAGCAGTGGCATACAATGTAAAGAGTGAATAGGCATTTTTTATTTTCTTTATGCCTCCGGTTAGCAGCCACAAGGGGGGCAAAACTTTTCAGAGCACTGTTTGCCCACTGTATGGTCCACTTAACTAAACTTATCCCTGTTGTCTTACTTTGTAAAATGAATACTTGTAAACAAAATGATTTCTGTTTATTGACATCGATTATAATTCAAAATATTTCTTAAGACTTAAAGCATATGTATGAAGATATATGCTTTCATATCTACATACAAATTTGCTAAGAAAAGACAGTTAACCACATTGAAAAAATAAAGATTGGAAAACGTAATGAAATTCGGGAGAATGTGCTGTGCTATCTCACTGTGTGAACAGAAGACTGTGAAAAGCTTTATTATTCAATGTATGTTTAGTGGACCAGCATTCAGGGAGCTTGTAAGTGTGGAATTTCAGGCATCAAGGGCTAGGAGTTTGCTTAGAAGGGCAAAATCCCAGACCTGAGACAGAATCAGAAACTGCATTTTAACAAGATTTGCAGGTGACAGACACCTTTGCACTGATTACAGTTTAAAAGAGGCAGAACAATGATAATCAAAGGTGTCATTAGTCCATAGTCCATGCCACTTAGTTTGGAGAAAGGACAAATGGCCTTAAGGCCTAATTACACCATGTAACAAAATTACTTGACTTCTCAGTTTTCCTCATTCGTAAAACGGGAATAACAATTTCATATGATAGAGATATTTAGTAAACTATTGAGGATTGCTCAACCATAAAGTTGTGTTGACATTATTCACCTGCATTTTCATGCATGTACACAGCCACTTTGGGGCCACTTTCTGAATATATCTAACTGGAGGGAGTCACCTTGAAAAATCCCCCGGAAATGTGACTGGAACTAAGGACAAATGGATACTCGCCTAAACAGGGAAAGCTAGAATAAGTGTAAGTGATGAATAATTTGCTTCCTAGTATAAAGATAGGCCATAAAGACAAGTCCTAACTTCTGCTGAAATCTATGGTAACAACGTGAATGTATGACAAAGTAAGGAAAATACTGAAAATAAAACATTAAAAAATCTTTGATAGGCATAATCCTAAAATACTACTCATGTATCATCAAAGACATAAGGAACAAATGAAGCAGGAAAAAAATGGAAATGATGACAGAAAAGAAAAAAATATAAAGTCAAAATCTACCCGACATTATTTAGTTCAGCTCTATTAGGTGTGCGCACCCAAAAGCTATGTAGATCCTCTCTCCCATCTGTACTCATGAGGACACCTCTGAAGCTGCCTCCTTGAGTGTGGATTCTTATGAAAGGAAGCTTGTCTCAAATGGTCAGAGTAAACTGTTCATTTCTTTTACGCAAACTGCTTCTACCTATTTCAAATCCTCTCTACCTGATAAGTCAGGTCAACAAAGACTTCTACGGATGATAATTCATAGTTACACTACTTCAGTTACTAAATGTACCTGGTTTTAAAGAAAGTGTTTAAAAATATACACTTAAGTTTTACTCTATTTGAAGTAAGAAGAACTTCACCAGCACGCTCTTTATACCAATTTCATTTTATAGAAAGTTTTCAAATGCATGCGTTGCAATCTGCAATTTCAACTGGCAAATGAACTCATATCTACTAAATTGATAAATCAGCAGCAACAAATCACAGAGTGAAAGGCGGGTTGCCTTATTTGACATAGGAATGCAATATGGCTTGAATTAATAGCTATATGACATCTAAGATATACCTGTATGACATCTAAGATAATACCTGTATCATACACACTTTTGTATATGTGCATGTGGCTGGGCAAGTTATGTGTTCTAATGAAGAAAGCTATCATCATCATTAATTAATTGAGATATACAGAGGGATACATGGCTAAATGTATGTAGCTGTATCTATTATCTAGTTTATTACTGTTGTTTCATAGACAAGGTAACAAGTTTGGGATAAATGTCCACAACTCTCTCAACGTGGTTTCTTTTTTGGAAAATGTTAGTATTTCACATAATATTTAAAGTCCTAAACAAGTCAAACACTTTGTGAGCCTATGCTGTTAAAGGTCACATTCTAATTGAATATCTTTCTCTACCCTGAATGTATCCGCGTTGTCCTTAAAATCAAGAAGCTACATCAACTACTTAAAACACCCACTTCTCTTAGAAATAGAATTAGTTGAATACAGCTTTGTTTAGGGGAAACGTGCACTGCAACAAAATGAATTTTCAATAAACCAAGAAGAAAATGACAAGAGTGCTTTTCCACCTTTGTGCTGGGGGAAATCGGAGACATGGCAATGCTCCCTCGGAAAGGGCACTTTTCTGCACATCCTATTCATGAGGAGCAGCACACCCAGGCCTGGGCTTCAGGTGAAATGCAGCCATTGTCTTTCCATTTTCCTCAGAAATTCTTCAGGGAGAGACAATGGCATGAGCAATGGTCTCTGTGGGGGAAGAAGAGTTCCTTTTCTTCCTATCAACTCCCTCCACTGCTTCATGATCTAAACTAGCCCTTACTTTTCATTATTGTTATTTTTCAAATTGATTTTGGGATTTATCCTGTTATTCCCTTGCAATTTTGCTAATATCCAAAAATGTAAATTTATAGACAAATGTGCTGGTATAGCATTTTGGAGCAAAAATTATTATTCACTTTTATAAAGGATAAACAATAAGCTTTCACACTTAAAGTATGATCTATCTGGCAGAATAAGATTTACCTAAGTCCCCATTGCTATTATTTGCTTGAATCTACATGTGTTTAGAAACCACAGGAAACATGTTCCAACCATTATTTTTCCTTTGAAATGATACACAATACAACAGAATTCAGAAAAAAAGAATTAGATGTGCCATTATGTGAATGACGTAGGAGTTCCATCCAACAACTGCGAAATAACACATTTAACCTCAAAATAGAGATGTTCTCATGACTAGAGGAATAATTATCAGTGACAATCCTATGAGATCCTAAATATTCTCATAAGATTCCCAAACATTGCTAGTTGGCACTCTTTACAAAATCCCTTTGTTACTAGAACAACTGTGAATAGTATTGCATGGTAACATTATATATCGCCTCCATGAAAAACTACTAATGGGTCACATTCTCTACTAATGGGTCACATTGGCTACGTGTCATTGCTCACGCCTCTAATCCTAGCACTTGGGGAAGCTGAGGAGGCAGAAGAATCTCTTGAGTCCAGGAGTTCTAGAGCAGCCTGGGCAACATAATGAGACTCCATCTCTACGAAAAATAAAAAATAAAAAATTTAGCTGGGTGTGGTGGTGCATGCCTGTAATCCCAGTTAAAGGCCTGAGGTGAGAGGATGAAGCTAAGGCAGGAGGATTGCTTGATTCCTCAACTGTAGTTGAGGCTACAGTGAACCACGATTGCACCACTGCACTGAAGCCTGGGTGACAGGGTGAGACAGCCTCATAAATAAATAAATAAATAAATAAATAAATAAATAAATAATAAATGTTCTCTTCAGTCGGGTTTGGGTCTATGGCTTGTACTCATCAGGGCCACTATGATTTGGAAACCTGTTGGCCTCTCCCTGCAGGGGTCTGTTTACTCTTGCTCAGGTTGCTGGCCAATCTGTACTGACTTCTCATACACCCAGCACTGTGAAGCAACGGCCCGCTCTCTCAACAGATGGCACAGATAGGCCTAGTAGCTGGGAGCACAATGCAAGGGACACGTGGCGTGCTGACTTTGTAAATAGACTGCAAGGGGAAAATGATTAGCCGCATATGTCTGTGATTTACCGGTCAGCTGGAAGCCACAGACCCTGAGTCTGTAGAGTCTGTAAGAAAAAGGAAGGAACACATTGACTGGATAAGTGAAACACAGGGCAGCCCTGCTCATACTTGGACTTAGTGCAGCCTCACCCTGTAGTGAATACTTTGTGGCTTCATGGTTTAGGAGGGTGGTGGAGAGGTGTGTACTAGGTTTTAAATAGATGACTAGGACTCTCCACATCACCATACACCCTGTGTGGTAATACTCTGATGTAGCTATTTAGGGACAAATGGCTTGTCAATAGGTAACTCGAATGGGCAGCATCAGCCCATAAAGGGAAGTCTTACTGGATCCATGATCCCTACGCCATCTTAATGTGTTGGGGTAGTGGGAAGAGGGAGGAGAGGGCATGGCAGGGGAGACATTGCTCCTGGTAGCAGGTGACTGAGAATCCTATAGGCCACAAGCCAAAATCCCTCAGCAGTCTTTGTCTTTAGAGGGGAGGGGCAATTCTGGAGACAGCTTGGTTCTTTTTCTGCCAAGCTCCTAATGGACACATGTCTGGGTTATACAAAGAGCAGAATCGGGAAAAAAATTCATAAAGAGCAATTTCTTTAAACTCTGGAACACACTAAAGACAAAACTACTGGCAAAGACAATAGTACAGCTTCAGGAGCCCTGGGGACCATGAATACAGAAGTGCCCTCAGCAGAAGCCGGGGAGCCTCCCATGCCCAGTGGAGCAGCAGACACTGATGCCAGAAGAAATGGTGCCACAAAACCTGGTGCCTGGCAAAGGCAGCACCAGCCACAAGTGAACTGGATGCGAACATGTGTGAAGAGGTCCCTGGGCTCCTAGGAACAGCTGAGTTCACAACGTTCAAGGGGGTTGGAGGTCCTAAATTAGCTAGCTAGGTGCATGAGTTCTAGGTAAAAATGTGAAATAAATGAATTCATTATTTCTATCAAAACGTATGATAATTTTTACTTGTTGAGCACTGTGTCAGGCATTCTATGTGTCTATTATTTAAAACTCACACATCCCTATGGGGTATGGGGATTGTTGTTCTGCCATCTTTCAGATGATGGTTGATATCAAATGTTAAACCGATGACTTCAAGGTCGCAAAGCCAAGATTCAATTCCAGCATCATCTGACCCAATGCCCATGGTCCTAACTGTTTTTCTCTATTGCTCCCCTCATGAATGACACATAAACTGGCCAAAAATGAGACGATTTTAAAGAGATATGAAGAAGATATTTACTTACAAAGTTTCATCCTATAATTTCAAAACATTTAAAATATACTGCCATTTAATGTTCTATTGTTACCACTTTAAATTACAGATTAGATCTTGCTACTTCCCTGCTCAAATGCCTCCTCTTTGCCCCTAGACTGTAGCCCCTAATGACTTGGTTCCAGTCTCAGCCCGTCTTTTAACCATATTTCAATCTTCCTACCCACCTGTATGCACCCCAGATTCCTACCATCACTGACCAGTGGCCAGGTTCCTGATCACATCTGTCCCTTCACAAGTCTTGCTGTTCACTCTTGCCTGCATTCCTGAAAGTCTAGCTTAAGCATCACTTCATTACACAGTCTTCCCTGACCCCCAGTAGAACTAATGGCTCCCTCCTGCATACTTAGTGTGCATAGCTTTAGATTCACTTATACGCCAGTTCATCCCAAATGTCAATTTGCTTGTGTGATTCCTTCACAAGATCTCAAGTTACTCTGGGGCAGTGATTTTTGCCTTCTTAATTTCAGTTCTCCAGTGTACGGCATCATATATTTGCTTTACAAGAGGCACTCAATACATTCATTGAACTGAAATTCCTGGCTTTGGTTATAACCAAGTGTACCTGAGAATTATGCTGACTCTCATTTTCTCAGCTCTGTTAGGAAATAAGCAAAAATCAAGTTTCTCTTGTGTCTTTAGACTTCCCTTATCCTAATTAAAGACTTTTTATATTCATTAAATTAAACGTACTTTCTTTTCTATCATCACTGCCCCTCCCTTCTCACTGCCTGAAGATGTACATTTCCTCTGCAAGTCTTCCACTTTCTCTTAAGGCTGCCAAATAAAATACACGTCTCTCAATTACATTTAATTTTCAGATAAACAGCAAATATTTTAGTATAAGTAGATTCCATACAATGTTCACAATTTGTTGTTTATATGACATTCAAAATTTAAATCATTTATTATAAAATAAAAATATTATAAATATTTAAATATTATAATTTTAATAATTTTTATAATTATAAATATAAAATAATTTATAAATTTATAAATTATAAAAAATAAATTATAAATTTTATGATTATAAACATTTTAAAAATTACAAAAAATTATAAAATAAAAATCATTTATTATAAAATAAAAATAAAAATCATTGTTTACATGATATTCAAAATTTAATTGGATGCTCTGTTGTTGTTATTTGTTAAATCTGCTGATCCTATTTTCTTTACAACTGTCTTTAAACCATTATTTTCCTCAAGTGACCCACAGCAGCCTCCTCTTTGGATATAACATAGGGCTTTACTATTAATGAAAAGTCTTTGTGCCACAGGGGCAATAAAACACACAAACATGAATCTTCAGTGACCCCCTATTATTGGTAGGATTAGACGAAAGGCACATACCTGTAACAAATTGTTAGGACTACATGGTTGCTCACACTCCTGCATCTGGTTGTCCCTCACCTTTCAAATCTGACATGGGAGATTGTCTTCTATGTGTGTTCTTATATTCTTTTCAACTACTTTTCAAGCTCTCTTCCTTGCTAATTTTCCGCAATTCTAGGTAGACCCAGGATTCCGTACCCTGAATCCTTCCCCTGTGGGTAGCAAATCTGCTTATCTTTGACCTTTATGAAGAAATGAACAGGTCTGTAGTTTCCCTTCAGGAGGATCTCATCTGGATTTTTTTCTGCAGGCTGCTCTTTTCCTGCATACACTGGAGAATATCCAAGGAGGGGAGGCTTGCTGATTGTCAGCAGAGTCAGCACAGCAAGTTCTTCAGGGACTGTCTTCTTCCCTAACCCCCTAACGAATCATAAGGGATGAATCTCCCATTTCCAAATACCAGATATTCACTTGTCTGTTAGTAGGGTTTTGTTTACAGCAGTGCTCTCTTATAGCACTTACTGTCATAATGGAAATATTCTATTCTACTCTGTCCCATTTGGTAGCCTCTGGATCCATGTGGCTATGGACAACAGATTGATATGTGGTAAGTGTGACTGAGGGACTCATATTTTAATTTTGTGTAGTTTTAATTGATTTAAATTTAAATAATTACATGTGGCTAGAGGCTACTGGATTGGACAGTGTAAGCCTACAGAATTAAATTGCCTAAAGGAACTGAAGTTACTTTATTTAGGAGAGGTAATGAATCCCCACAGCTGTGGACAAGGTCTAGGCCAGAGATTTTCAACCAGGGCTGATTTTACCCCAGGGGACATCTGGCAATGTCTGTAGACATTTTCAGGCATCACATCTGGGGGTGGTGGTGCCACTGGCATCAAGAGGGTAGAGGTCAGGGAAGCTGCTAAACATCCTACATGCATAGGATAACATTCCACAAAAATAATTATCCAGCTGATCTAGATTTGAATCCGTGCTATACCTCTCAACCTGGGCAAATTATTCATCTTTCTTGAGCTACTGCTTCCTTATAAAATGGTGTTAATAATACCTAGAGTACATGTTGGTTATGAGAACTAAAAATTAGGCAAGCATCTGGCAGAAAATGTACATCCTGTAAAGCACAGCTATTACTGAATTGCTCAACTGACAAAACAATGAGAGCATCTTCTTCAAGTCCTTTGGCGGACAAATCCTAGTCCTTGGTTGCTGAGGCACTTTCGATTGCCTGGAGGTGAGTGGGTCTCAATGGTTCTTCCATCTTCTGCTAGAACAAGTAGCTGCTTTTTATAATGGGTTTCCAATTAAGATATTGTTCGAACATAGAGTTCTGTAAAAAAGTTTGAACACCACAGCTCTGAGCCATCAGTAATTCTAATGTGAAAAATTGGATCCAAGCAGGGGGAAGAGAGCTATTTGGGGGGACACTTACCTTCGTCCTCTTTTCAGTTCTACTAGGTACTATGTCTCATCTACTGAGAACCTATAAATAGAGTCTTCTTCACTTATTTTTCCTGTGGATGGAGACATATATAACTCAAGAGTCTGAGTGACTTAATAAAGGCATTTTTGGGCATTTAACCTCTCTTGGACTGGTGACCAGAGAATTTCCAGAAACAATTGATGGCATCGAGGCCAACCCAGTTCAGGAGAGGCATGGCATACTTCTCAGCAACTTCCTCAATTGCTCTCAAATCTTCCTTGTGTTATCACTGTCTTTACATTTGTGGACCAGGGACTAATGGAACTTGTTTTATTCTGCAAAAGTCTTGGAAATAAGGATGCAGAGGTAAGGGCAGATTCTACCTGCTGCCTTGGGGAAGCAGTGGGACACTGGCCCCTGTGGAACTGGTTTAATCTCTCTTTAAAGCAAACATCATCTGTCTGATGCTCTGCTGAGTGATCTACTCTCACTTTTCGGGATGTAGGCTCATTTAACAACTGGCAATCAAACCCGCTTCGGCAGCCACAATAGGGACTGTCGAGGTTCATTAAACTGAAAAAATATGCCATCTTTATTTCTATTCTATTGTTTCCCAAAGATTAACAATGCACATTTTTTTTTCAACGGCCTGTTTTCATGAAATTTCACTAGGATATATTTCTAAGCCCTCGATCCAGATGGTATAACTCAGAGTCAAATATGAATGGCGCTTCTTGTGCTGCTATTATAAAGCATGACCAGATAGATTTTCTGGACAAATTCAGAAAAAAATAGCATCAGGAATTCAACAGAAAAAAATAATATGAGACTCAAGAGTTTATGATGTGGGAGTAGGGAAATGTACTCTTGATTTAGATAGCAATTACTGATAATGATTTGATGATAACTTGTGGTTCACTATAATTATTTATTTAGTGTGACAAAATTCTTGCAAAATCCTGGTGATACGTAGTGGACACTTAACATGCATCTGTTGCGGAAAGTATTAAAAGAGTTACCCCTTGTGGTACTTTGGGGTAGCTTAAAACCAACAAAATAGTGAAAAGCTATTGCAACTACAATTTAAAAAGAAAGTAGAAATAACTGATTTTGAGAAGATGAGACACTGGTAGTTTTAAAACATGGCTAACTTTTTAAAAAGAGTCCTCCTACTAATAGGTGAGGTGTCTGTCTCCTCCCTTTGTGTACAATTATGACTGCTTTAATGGATAGATCACAGATAGATACAGAAGGGACATGGCATGACTTCCAAGGTTAAGTCATAAAAAGCCACAAGACTTTGTCTGGCCCCCTTGGGACGTTCTGGGGAAAGCCATCCACTGTTTCTGAAGTCCAGCTGCCCTGAGACCATTATTTTGGAGAGGCCACGAGGCCCATTGGTCAACATCCTGGTTGAGTGCTCAGCCGCCAAGTGCATCCGAGTGAGCCATCTCGGGTGCCCAGCTCAACCTTTCCAATAGCTTGAGTACACTGTAGTTAGCATTCATACCCCGTATCTCTTAGTCAGAAATCCTCCATTGGAGGTTAGATCAGTTTATGACCATAGCCTTCTGGGGCCCTGAAATAGAGTAATGATCATTGATCTCATTCATACATGTGACAAATACTGATGACATATGTAGAATAAATGTTTTATATGTTTGTTTTTCTGAAGTCAAAGAAAAAAAAATATGACCAAGGCACAGTGTATGCAAAGAGCTGAGTCTTGTGGGGCAGTCAGGGAATGTTCTTCTCCAGTGCTGTAAGTTCCATAACGAAGGATGTGCCAAGCTGAAGGAAAGTCCAGAGTGGGGATACGTCAATCCGTAGGGAAGTTGGGGAATGTACCCCAGGAGAGGGAGAGAAAGACCCAGGGCTTACTAATTGTGGTTCTCAAGTCCATACCAGATGCATTTGGTACTCAAGAGACAATATAGAGGTTTTTAACATCTGTATTTTTTTCATAATGGCATGTATTTTAGATGACTATTTGTTTTATAAAACCATGGTAATAAATTAACTAATCAGTATCCTGGATACATTTAGCATTTGAATCTTTTACAAATGTGGCATTTGCATCCTCATATGCAACTATTTTTGTAAAGTGATACCCTTTGCATAATACAGTAAAAGCCTACAGTTCAAATAACAAAAACAAAACACTTTTTTGAGGACCTAGTGTTTGAAAGGTGTTTGGTTATGTTATCTTTCTATCATATAGAAAATACCATCGTTTTCCCTAAAATGTTGTAAATTATATACTAATATATCAGCCTGTCTTCTACTATCTATTTTATAAATTACCAATAATAAATATCCTCTGGACAGATTTTAAATTGAGTGAGAAATCCTGTTACTTTGTGAAAAAGTCTATGAGGATATATCTAATGCATGAACATTTGAAGTATTTTTACCACCAAGGCAATAGCTCTACCTATTTGCTACATTTTTCCTCTCACCTGTTTTCATTCAAACATGGGTGTGTACACATGCACCCACATGAGCACACGTGCACGCATGCACGCGCGCACACACACACACCATTCTAATTAGTATATAAAATTCTTCCCAGCACTTAATAAAAGTGCTTTGACTTTGACAGCCACATAATAAAGTCAAGTTTTACCTCTCTGGATACATTGGGAAGATTTGTTTGACCTTCTCTTCCACCAGTGTTAGCATATGAGGTGGGAAAAAGTCATGGGCTTATATCTGAGTTGTATGACTGACAGACTGTGTGACATCATATTCAATTCTCTAGGCTTCTATTTCTCTATCAATAAGATGGGGAGTCCATTTGAACCTTCTAAGGGTATTGTGAAGAAATATGAGAAATCAACTCCATTGCCTGTGAAAGCTCTGCATTCAACCTACAAGGACTCCAGGTTTGATCTATATTCAGAGCCCATGTGAGGGATACCTAATAGAAACATGAATGCAGGCAGGGTGCGGTGGCTCACACCTGTAATCCCAGCACTTTGGGAGGCTGAGGCAAGTGGATAACTTGAGGTTAGGAGTTCGAGACAAGCCTTGCCAACATAGTGAAACTCTGTCTCTACTAAAAATACAAAAATCAGCTGGGCATGGTGGCATGTGCCTGTAGTCCCAGCTACTCAGGAGGCCGAGACATGAGAATCGCTTGAACCCAGGAGGTGGAGGTTGCAGTGAGCCAAGATGGTGCCACTGCACTCCAGCCTAGGTGACAGAGCAAGACTCTGAAAAAAGAAAGAAAGAAAGAAAGAGAGAAAGAGAGAGAGAGAGAGAGAGTGAGGGAGGGAGGGACGGAGGGAGGTAGGGAGGAAGGAAGGGAAAACAAACATGCATGCAGAGTGAGTCTCTTGGGCTTCCACAGAAGAAACTACAGGCTCCAAAGTCTGAACCCCAGTCTCAAACTGACCCTGATTTACCCAAGGCTGTAAGGCATTTCACATTCCCTATGATTTTATAAACAAGGCTTTTAGTCAGAGAAATTAGGTCAACAAAGCCAACAGTTTAAGTCTATAACAATCGAAAAGTCATAATATATCACAAATCTCTCTAACCCCTCCAAATGGATTTCCTTTGCTCTGAGTTGGTGAATGTACTGCATGGGTACTGTTGCTCTTCTCACACCTAACTATGACAGGTATCATGAATCAGCCATGGTCCATTTTCCCACAGATACGGGACAGTGCCTCAAGATCCTTCTTGACACATTGTTTGACTGATTAGAGTTAACCCTTTAGATGAAGACTTGCCATCCATGCTCTAGGTAAAAGAGGTGCCAGATAAAAGATGCTAGGAAGGCTTGGCCAGTGCAATTCTCTCTCACCTTAGATGTTTCTTTAGGATAAGTTAATTCCCTTTGTCAATAAAAACAAGTGTAGAAATATTATTAAACCTGATTCTCAACAGCATTCATTTAACTCTAGTTTAAGCCTTGACGCCATTCTCCATTCTGCCACCAGATCATTAAGAATGGCTAAAAACCAAAAACAAAACAAAACAAACAAACAAAAAAGAACAGAACAAAACAAAAACAAACAAACAAACAAAACAACTAGGTCAAATGCAGTGGTTCATGCCTGTAATCCCAGCACTTTGGGAGGCCAAGGCAGGTGGATCCCTTGAGGTCAGGAGTTCAAGACCAGCCTGGCCAATATGGTGAAATCCTGTCTCTACCAAAAATACAAAAATTAGCCAGGCATGGTGGTGCAAGCCTATAATCCTAGCTACTTGGGAGGCTGAGGCAGGAAAACTGCTTGAACCTGGGAGGTGGAGGTTGCAGTGAGCTGAGATCACGTCATTTCACTCCAGCCTGGGCAACAGAGCAAGGCTCTGTCTCAAAAAAACAAAACAAAACAAACAAACAAAAAACACACTAGATTATCAACTGCTGTTATTTTGAACCCATGAGAGAACCTGTAAATGACTTTCTCCAAGTCCATGTGCTACTTGTGACCTGTCCCAGGGACTACCATGATGCTAATCTCTTAAATCCACATGTCTAGAAGCAACGCTTCAGTTATAAATATCTTCCAGGGGGTTGAAACTGTCTTATTACAGATGAATATACTGCTTTGTGTATAGTGTTTTACCCTCTAATTTGTTTTACGTACTGTCCATTCTATAAATATATACTATTACTATGGGAACTCATTCCTCTTCAAAGACAGGAATGTACTGAAAAATATTTCACAATTATTCTATTCCTCCAAACAAGTCACTTAATTAACAGCAAAAGCATTAGTCATGTCAGGGGAAAAGTCATTTCAAAATTTTGCTAGGTAATGTCTTTATATACAAGCAGCTGCATTATCATAATGCAGCAGTTATATTGGGTGTTTTCTATTCAACCTCTGTATCCCCCACCCCAGTCTAACGAACAGCACAAAGCAAACAGATTCTTGTCTATACAGCATCCATTAAATAGCCTATTTCTTAAACACTTTAAGAATAGCAAATATTGTTTGTCATACCATTTCCATTATAAAAACTTTCAACTTGGAAATATTCCATGTAGCTGATAAGTTAAAAAAATAATAAAAATTACTCTGCCTCCTTTCCTACCTTCCTCTATGATTATAAGAAAAATGAAAGTGCATTACAAAAATAAAATGTTCAAAACTTTATTTGGAAGAAAATTTAAATCACTCATGATTTTCTCAACCAGAGTACCTATCATAAATATATAGGTACACCATAAATATATTATATTGTTAATGACAAATATATTTATTCATTTTATAAAATATTTTGGAGATCTTTACCTGTGGATAAACCAAAATCTATATTACAATTTCAAAGAATTATACCATATTCCATTGTGTGAACTGACTGTAATTCGCTCAACCAATTCCCTGTGACATTAATAATTTCTAATTATTATCATCATACTTGTTAACGTATTTTTTGATGCATATATCTTTTACTCATTATTTATATTATTTCCTTAAGGTAAATTCCTAAACATCAAATTGTTAGGTCAAAAGTATACGTGTTAAATTTTAAGATCTTTAATTGAATCGTCCAACACAAAATCATTGAGACAGTAAAATCTTCGTAGCACAGGGAAAAGCACAGAGTCATTCACAGAGGCCTGGGAGTGAATTATTCTTGACACTCTGCTGGCCTGTGGGGAATGGTATTGCTGGCTTTGGGAGGCAGTACTATGCTATCAGTTTATATTTTTATTTATTTATTTATTTATTTTAACAGATGAAGTACCAACCCAGGCCCAGCAATGTAAATAACTGAGTTGATGTGAATAATGGTGAATGAAAATGTGGTGTATGGGAACAGCCCCTTTAAAAATCGCATCGCCAGGCCGGGCGCGGTGGCTCAAGCCTGTAATCCCAGCACTTTGGGAGGCCGAGACGGGTGGATCACGAGGTCAGGAGATCGAGACCATCCTGGCTAACACGGTGAAACCCCGTCTCTACTAAAAATACAAAAAAAAAAAAAAAAAGCCGGGCGAGGTGGCGGCGCCTGTAGTCCCAGGTACTGGGGAGGCTGAGGCAGGAGAATGGTGTAAACCTGGGAGGCGGAGCTTGCAGTGAGCTGAGAGTCGGCCACTGCACTCCAGCCTGGGCGACAGAGCGAGACTCCGTTTCAAAAAAAAAAAAAAAAAAAAAAAAAATCGCATCGCCAAATGACAGCATGACCAAGAAAAACCAATCAGATCTGAGAGCTCTGTCTCTGCCATAAACATGCTGTGTGGCCCTCAGAAAGTCACCGAACCTCTCTGTGCCTTAGTTAACTCATTTGTCAAGCATCAGTCAAGTCTGCCCACAGTATTTTTCAGAGGGAGATTAAAAAAAAAAAAAAAAAAAATGCTTTGGAAAATACAAACCTTCTTTGAATAATATTTAAGAATCATTATTCTGGAGAGGTATTATTGCTTATAAATAATACAAAATTAAACTTAGCAGATAAATAAAGTATAAAATGATATAAAGTGTGACAGTCTGGAAGCTACTGATGTGTTAGAAGCCTAGAATTTGGTAAAAAGATCCAACAAAAAGGTCCAAACTGCCAGAGTTTGGCCCAATTTTCAAATAAATTGAAAAGCTTTGAAATGTAGAAAGACCAACAAGCACTCCATATCTAATTTTTATGCTTTATTGTTTCTTTAATTTTATTGTTTATATCTAGTTTTCAACATATAGTACTTTAAGATTCAGCATTTAACCTGAAGTTAAAGATAATGTCACTTTTTATGTTAAGTTTGCAATAAATCCCATGAAATTACCAAAGAGTAATTCTCCTTGTTTTCTCAACACATCTAGCTAAGACCAAGCCAACATGTTTTTCTGAATTCAGATAAAAAGAAAACTGCTGTCTTTCTGATAGCCTTCTGTTTTTTGGGTTCAAATCATAATGCATAGGAAACTGTATCTTCCCGGCAGAGAAGCAACAGAAGCCAATGAACCCAGAAATAAATATCAAAGGGAAGATTAGGCGATAGGTTGGGAGACTCCACTAAATGTCAAAGCAGTAGTCTCAGCGTTTAGGACCAATATCTTAGAACCATCCCCACTGGAGTCAGATGGAAAATGGGTGGTAGGTCAGCCATCCCTCCTGGGTCCCTGCTCTTTTAGGCAAAGCCTTTGCCCCCATGTCTTGCTCAGTGTAGAAGTCAGGAGAGGGTATTACTGAGATTTCACTTTTCTTCGGAGTGAGAACATCTTCCTCTCCAAGAAACCACACGAGAAGATGGAAACCACACGAGAAGATGGAAACCACACGAGAAGATGGACTGATAAAAAGAAATTGGTAGTAACTGCCTGTGGGCTCCACACTCCCCCGAACATTCTGGTTTTAGCCAAGGTAAAATCATTGTAGCCTAGCCTGTGTCCAGTCTTATGGCTGCTCCAGTCACCCAGGGCTCTGGGTATCTGTTATGCTTCCAGAAAAACAGTGGCACAGTGGTGGGCACAGGGGCATTCCATCTATCTCACTTACTGAGCAATGGATTACCTTCCATCCTCCCTACCCTCCATCTACCCTCCATCTACCCTGGGCTTCCTGGTTGGTAATTTGCATTAAGAATTTAAACACATGTACAAAACATACCCTTGAATTCTATCCTCAAAAACTGCCCAAGAAAGCATCTTCTATTCCTTTTGCCACCTCTTCTCCCTGCATTATCCATTATCACTGATCCTTCTCCAGCCCTAGAACCTGATTCCCTTCCTATCTCAGCTACCTGAGTCTTTCCTCCCAGCCCTGTGGCCATCTCTTTACAGTACAGAAACTTTGGAGTCCACGTGTTGATAAAGTGACACAGAATTCACATTTTATTTTTATTTTTATTTTATTTTATTTTTTTGAGACAGAGTCTCACTATGTCACCCAGGCTGGAGTGCAGTGGCACAATCTCAGCTAACTGCAACCTCCACCTCCTGGGTTCAAGCGATTCTTGTGCCTCGACCTCCCCAGTAGCTGGGATTAAAGGTACCCTCCACCAAGCCCGGCTAACTTTTGTATTTTTAGTAGAGACGGGGTTTCACCATGTTGGTCAGGCTGGTCTCGAACTCCTAACCTCAAGTGATCCCCTTCCCAAAGTGCTGCGATTACAGGTGCCCGCCATCATGCCTGGCTAATTTTTCTATTTTCAGTACAGACAGGGTTTCACCATGTTGCCTAGGCTGGTCTCAAACGCCTGACCTCAGGTCAACTCTGCCTCCCAAAGTGCTGGGATTACAGGCGTAAGCCATCGCGCCCGGCCTCACATTTAATTTTACTTTTGATCAGCTAGAGAGAGTTTTGATTCTCCAGATACTCCAATGATACTGGAATCCTCAGAGCTCCAGGAAGCCCCAGGTTAAGAATGAAACAAATTTGTTTTTGTTTTTTTAATTTAATTATAGAAAATTCTCCCCATCTCCCATTTCTATCTTCCTTCTGACAAGAAGACTGCAATGAAGGCCAAGTGTTTGCTTCCAAGGGACAAATATTACATGTTGTGCTCATCTTAGCAGGATCCCGACCTTCTCCAAAGGCTGCCCACAGTATTAGGCATAGTCCATTTCCTCCTCATCAGATCTTACTGGGGTGCAAAATTAAATGTTTAAGTCCATGAGAGAATCAGGAGTCAGCTCATTTTTCAATTTTCAAAACCAACTTGTATAAATTAAAAGTCAGTGTCATAGGACAAGTTTATTCATGTCATCGCCCCCAGTTAGGTCTCCCCACTCTTTCTAATAATAATGGCAACATATATTTAATGAAAATTAAATATATGGTGAAAACACCGTTCTAAGTCTATTTTATGTCATCAGATATAATGAATGATTTTCATTGATATCTGAATTCTGACTTCATGGGTATCAAGAATGAAGTGGTCAAGTTCATCCTTCATGCCCCCTGCTTGGTAAGAAAAAAAAATTCTTTAGTTACAGAATGAATGACAATAAAGAAGAGAATAAGCCAATATTTAACTTAGATTTTCATAAAAAGCTAATATTTATTGAACCATTGCTATTGCCTACTTTTATATATACACTGTCTCATTGAACCGTCATAGCAACCTTCGAGGCGGGCATCAAGTCATCCCGTAAGGTCAGGATGCTCTTGTTTCTTCCCAGCAATCTTACTCAATTCTCCAGACAAATCGCACAGTCACAGACTAGGCATTACCCAGAGTTCTGTGTCACATTATCAAGCTATTAATGTCATTAACAATTTCCTCCTCAGTAGTCAACAAAAGAAGGATCACTTGCCTTCGAGTAGTAATAAAATTATCAAACTATTATGATGATGCAGTAACTGAGACTGAGTGGAGAACGGAGGATCTTTTTTTTTTTTTTTTTTGCAGTAGTGAACTGACAGCACCACAATTAGAAGGACATGATTACTGACATGACAAATGCAGAACTTTCTAATGAGAAAATTTACCTTATTGTGGTAAAAAATAAGGCCATGATTTCCCTGGGATGGGAAAATACCATGTCTTCTTTACATTAGAGGGCTCTTTGGACTGAATTCAAAGCTGTTTGTGACCCATATTCCTCCACCCCTTCATCTTCTTATAACAAGTCCAAAATCTGAGCTAGGACAGCTAGCAAAAGAGAAACCCGTCCATCCAGCTTTGGTCCTCATATTCATATCTTTATCTTTGGCTCAACATTCATTCCTCCTCTTCCAGTTCTACAGAAATTCAATGGACAAGTTTCACCAATATCTACAACGAAACTTTCCAGTACCTATATGATCCTGAAGCAGAGTTCCCAGTGTGAGCTCTGCCCTTCCCACCTTCCTAACCCAATAGTTTCTTACAAAACTCCTGAGTGACATTTCACCTCCTCCCTCTTCTCTCTCTCTCTCTCTCTCTCTCACACACACACACACACACAATGAAGGAGTGACTGTGAATGGTACTCTCTTTTGTCCAGTTTTCTTTACATCCTCAGTGACATGGAGGTGCTTTGCTTCCCTGCCCATCAGGATCTTCCCCTCCCATGAGAAGCTCCTTGTTGTCAACATAGTCTCCCAGCTCAGGTTTATCTCTTTGAGTGTTTCTGTTTTTATTTACTTTTGTTCTTATTTTTTTTCATTTGGACAAGGTCTCACTCTGTTGCCCAGGCAAGAGTGCAGTGGTGTTATCATAGCGCACTGCAACCTAGAATTCCTGGGCTCAAGCGATATTCCCACCTCAGCCTCCCAAGTAGCTGGGACTACAGGCACATGCCACCACACCAGGCTAATTTTTATTTACTTATTTATTTATTTTGTAGAGATGGGGTATTGCTATGTTGCAGGGTTAGTCTGGAACTCCTGGTCTCAAGCAATCTTCCCACCTTGGCCTCCCAAATTGCTGGGATAACAGGTGTGAGCAACTGCACTTGTCTGAGTGTTTTAACCTATACTTACAGTTTCCAAATCCTAGAAACTTTCCACACATTCTCTCTGTCTCTGACTCTCTCTTTCTCACTCTGTCTCTGGGTCTGCATTCATTTCACCTCCCTCTATCCCTTCTGTCTTCTCTGTCATCCCTGACATGCTCCAGTCTCTAGTAGATTACTGCACTGCTTCTATCCAGCACTCTGCTAGGGTTGGGTGACACTGGTGGGGGTAGGAGGGGCCCCCAGTTCCTCAAACCCTGATTTAGACCCAATCTTCAGAAAGCCCTGATGAGACTGTCATGTGGGACAGAATCAAAAGACTTGCTGTGGCTCATGTAGATTACATCTATTGCTTTTCTCCTATCTCTGTGACCTGTCATTCTGTCATAGGAGGAAATTGAATTGGCCCACACAGTTTTCTCTTTACAATACCATGCTGGTTACTACCCAGTTCCTCAGGCTGCACTGAAAGATGGAAAATTGATTGCCAGATGTTGTTTTGGTGCCTTCCTAGGTACTGAAGGTGACTGATGATTCGATACAGGTGAAATTCACTTTATCCAGTGCCGGTTTCTCTGAGAACTTGTGCAAATCAAATTTCACACAAATTGAATTTTACTTCTTTCTTTTTTTTTTTGGAGAGATACTTGATTTCAGATGGAGCCTTAATGGTCTGCATCTCTTAGCATTAGAGTTGTGATGTTGTCCCCTTTCAATCCTCAGGCACTCTGGGACTTAATGAGATATGTATTTTTAAATGTACAAATACACTGGGTGAACTATAGCAAATAAATATTAGTAGGTGCTAGGCTGTCAGATTAGTTCCTAAAGTATATAAGTTTACATAGAGAAGACAGAGCCCCTTAGAGTAGTAACTGCCCTTTTTACAACAATTGTGAACCAAATGTCTTGCTAAGTTCTTTGTAAATATTTTTCTCATTTAATCTTCCCAATTTTTTTTTAGGTGATAGTGATTATCTTCATTTCTAGGTGATAGCACTGAAGCCCAGACACAATATATAACTTGCCCAAATTTACCCAGATGTAAGTGGTGGAGACAGGATTAGAAACCTGCAAGTATGAACAAATGTTACTATTTTCCCTTTGTAACACAAAAGGCAACCTGCTACACACACTCCTCTTTATGTTGACTTGTTTCTGAACAGTATCCCTGGGAGATTTACCCAAAATAACACATATGGAGGGGCCACATTCTTTTTCTCAATTACATAATGTTCATTTGTATGGATGGACCATACTTCATTTAACTGGTACCCTCATGATGGATATTGGATTTTTCCCTAAACTTTTGCTATTTTTAAAAGGATGCATTAATGAACTTTTACATATTATTTCACATAATATGAAGGATAAATTCCAAGGATGGCACTTCTCTATATTCTCTGAGCAGTATATGAATTTGAAATTTTGTAATTTTTGTAGCTCTTTCTAAATAGACTTCTTCTACAGGAGTTGTGCAAATTTATGCTCCCTTCCTCCCCCGCTGCATTCTATGAGAAAGTCCATTTCCTCACACTCTCACCAACAGAATGTTTTTATCAAATTGTGGATTTCAGCCAATTTGATAAATGAAAAAGAAAAACCAAACAGTATCTCAATGTATTTTAAATTTGCATTTATTTTATTGAGAATGAAGTTGAGGCTGGTGGTGGTGGCTCACACCTGTAACCCTAGCACTGTGGGAGGCAGAAGCAGGTGGGTCGCCTGAGGTCAGGAGTTTGAGACCAGCCTGGCCAAAATGGTGAAACCATAACTCTACTAAAAATACAAAAATTAGCCAGGAGTGGTGGTGGGTGCCTGTAGTCCAAGCTACTTGGGAGGCTGAGGCAGGAGAATTGCTTGAACCCGGGAGGCAGAAGTTGCAGTGAGTCGAGATCATGCCACTGGAGTCCAGCTTGGGTGACAGAGAGAGACTCCGTCTCAAAAAAAAAAAAAAAAAAAAAAAAAAAAAGGAAAAAATAATGAAGGTGAGCATTTTTCATATGGTTAAGAACTGTTTGTACTTCCCTGTCAGTGATTATTTGTTTATATTCTTTTTCAGTTCTATTGAGTAGAAAATATTTTTTCTTCATGATTTCCAAAATCTGTTTTTATAGGAATTTTTCAAGGAAAATTAGGCCTATTATATGAATTGCAGAAGCTTCTCCCTGTTAATCAGTGGTCTTTTGACGTGTTTCCCCCACACAGAAGGTTTTTATTTTCATATGGTTGGATTTATCCTTTTATTTAATGATTAATGGATTTTCTGTCATATTTAAAAGCCGCTTCTCCAAGTTCATAAAGGAATTTGTCCATGTTTTCTTTCAGTATTTTGTTTTATTTTTTACATTATAAGCTTTGATTTGTTTGTAATCTATGCTAGTGCTGGTATGTGGCTCAAGATAACAATCCAACTGTAATTTTATGTTTTTGTTGTAGACTGCTACAATTTTTACTGAATGATATATATTTTCCTCACTGCTTTGAGATGGTACATTTTCATACACTGAATTTCCATATGCGTTTAGATCAACTGTCCAGAATGTCCATTATTTTCCAGAGATCTCTTCATGTATTCATAGAAGCTTGCAGTCTATTCTCAATTTCTAACCATAGATACTTCATTAATCTTCTCATATGGTATTTGTTCATTCATTGTCTAATTTGCTCATTTTTGCATATAAACTTTAGAACTAATGTGTCTGATTCTACAAATTTGGTGAGTGTTTTTTGTTTTTGTTTTTGTTTTTCAGAGTCTCACTCTGTCATCCAGGCTGGTGTGCAGTGGCCTGATCACAGGTCACTCACTGAAGCCTCAACCTCCTGGGCTTAAGTGATCCTCCCACCTCACAGTCTTCTGAGTAGCTGGGCCTACAGGGTGCATGCCACCAAGCCTGGCTAATTTCTAAATATTTTGTGGAGACAGAGTCAACCATGTTGCCCAAGCTGGTCTTGAATACCTAGGCTCAAGCGACACCTCCCTCAAACCCCATCATGGTCTCCCAAAGTGCTGTGATTACAGGTATGAACGACCATGCCCAGCATGGTGGTATTTTTATTGACAACAATTTACTTATAGAAATTGACTTATGAATCTGTCATGTTTTTGCTAATGTGTTTTTGTGGACTTTTCTGTTGTTGTTTGTTTGTTTTGTTTGTGTTTTTGTTTTTGTTTTTGAGGCGGAATCTCGCTCTGTCGCCAGGCTGGATTGCAGTGGTGCGATCTCAGGTCACTGCAACCTCTGCCTCCCAGGTTCAAGCAATTCTCCTGCCGCAGCCTCCTGAGTAGCTGGGACTACAAGCGCTCACCACCATGCCCGGTTAATTTTTGTAGTTTTGGTAGAGATGGGGTTTCACCATGTTGGCCAAGATGGTCTCGATCTCTTGACCTTGTGATCTGCCTGCCTCAACCTCCCAAAGTGATGGGATTACAGGTGTGAGCCACTGTGCCTGGTCGTGATCTTGTCCAAGCACATGGTGGTATGTCTTTTCATTAACTAGACTTCCTTTTTGGTTTTCAGGAATGGTGGAATGTTTCTTCATGGGGGTCATACATAAAACAAAATATTAAGTTTTAAGTATTTCAATTTCTGTGGACGGCTATTTTAAGTTGATGTTTTTCTTTTTATTTTTTTATTTTTTTAATTACATTTTAAGTTCTAGGGTATATGTACATAGCGTGCAGGTTTGTTACATATGTATACTTGTGCCATGTTGGTGTGCTGCACCCATCAACTCGTCAGCACCCACCAACTCGTCATTTACATCAGGTATAACTCCCAATGCAATCCCGCCCCCCTCCACCCTCCCCATGATAGGCCCCTGTGTGTGATGTTCCCCTTCCCGAGTCCAAGTGATCTCATTGTTCAGTTCCCACCTATGAGTGAGAACATGCGGTGCTTGGTTTTCTGTTCTTGTGATAGTTTGCTAAGAATGATGGTTTCCAGCTGCATCCATGTCCCTACAAAGGACACAAATTCATCCAAAAACAAACAACCCCATCAAAAAGTGGGCAAAGGATATGAACAGACATTTCTCAAAAGAAGACATTCATACAGCCAACAGACACATGAAAAAATGCTCATCATCACTGGCCATCAGAGAAATGCAAATCAAAACCACAATGAGATACCATCTCACACCAGTTAGAAAGTTGATGTTTTTCTATCATTAAATCTTCTAACCAGCTATTTTATAGAAGCAATTGATTTTTGCATAGTAATCATATACTGCTACTTCACTCAATGTTCTTTGCACTAATGGTTCAAGTATTAACTTTGGGGACAAGTTTGAAATATTTTATCATATTAGAAATGTATCCATGCATACTTATTTTGAGTGTGTGTGTTTAATCAAGAATAATTGTTTAATTTTGCCAAATTTTCACTTCAGTATCTGTGGTGATGATTGATCATAGAATTATTTTACCTTTGTACATTATTAGTATGATGAATTTTATCAACAATTCCTTTGTATTGTTCCAATAAATCCCACGTCATCAACAGTATTATTCCTTTAACTGCCAGCTGCTTTCTGCTTAGTCATATTTCATGCAGGATATTGTCAGTATTATCCATAAGTAAAATTATGGCCAATAGGTTGGCACATCAGGGAAAGACCTCCCTGCAGAATGTGTATTTTTGCTGGTGCTCTCTGACACCTGCTCTCACTAGATCCTTTCAAAACACTCCTCATGTCCTCCTGCTCTTCCTCCCAGGCAGCTCCAGCTCCATCTTAGCCTTGGCCTCCTTATACATTCTTATGAAAGCTATAAACTTCATGGAGTGTCAAGGAAAAGTGTTTAACATTAATTTCTTTCTCCTTCTTGTGTTTGTATAATTTGTAAGAGGAGAAGAAGAAAAATGCTGTTGTACACAGTCACCTTCATAATAGATTTCTCAAGAATTATTTTCTACCTTTAAAATAAATTTGGTCTATTTTTACATTCCATTATCACAATTACATGTGGAATCATTGTTGTTTGCATGTTTATCTAATCCCTTCTATTCTAGAATGTCCTTAGTTACTATCTGTAGATAGATGTAACCATAATCAATTAGAATTACTTAAACAATTTTCCTAAACAGATTTTAAAATGTATGTCCATGGCTATGCATGTTGAATTATATTGTAATTCATGTATATGTTTTCACTGTAAAATAGTTAAACAATATAGAAATTTATAAAACAAAAGGTGAAAATCTCCCTTCTTTCCTTATCTGTCATATTGACTCTGATATAGTTTGGCTGTGTCCCCAACCAAATCTCATCTTAAATTTCCACATGTTGTGAGAGGGAGCCAGTGGGAGGTAACTGAATCATGGGGGCAGATTTTTCCTGTGCTGTTCTCATGATAGTGAATAAGTCTCACAAGACTTGATTTTCTACAAGGGGGAGTTTCCCTGCACAAGCTCTCACTTTTTGCCTGCTGCCATCAATGTTAAGACGTGACTTGCTCCTCCCTGCCTTCCACCTTGTTTGTGAGGCCTCCCCAGCCACGTGGAACTGTAAGTCCATTAAACCGTTTTTCCTGTATAAATGACCAAGTTTCAGGTATGTCTTTATCAGCAGCATGAAAAGAGACTAATACACACTCTCCTTTCCAGGGTCAACAATGTTAACATGTTATATATTTTTTGAGGTTCTACTCTTCTACACTGATACATACACATGTATATCATATATACTTTTTTGGCAGAAATGAGATCCAATAAATATAGTTATATATACATCACTGTGCACCTATGTATATCTCTGGGATTTATGCCTGGAAATGGTATTATTGGGTCAAAAGATACGCACATTAAAAAATATCTATGCATATTATCTATTGCCTTCCAGGAAAGCTGTTTTTCTACATCATTTCCATCACTGGATAGACTAAATTTGTTTAATTTTTGTTATTTTCATTTTTAGCTTATATTTCCTCCATTATTATTGAAGTTGACCACTTTTGTATGTCTACTGACCATTTATATTTCTTCTCTGGATTTCCTTTTACATTCGTGTGTCCATTTTTCAAATTTTTATTGATTTATAGAAGCTCTTTATGTGCACTGGAGATTAATCATTTGTCTGTTACATATCCTATAAATCATTCTTCCCAGTCCATTACTCAGTTTTCCACGTTACATTTATGATACTGGAAGTTATTTTTTATAAAATCAAAGATTGCCATCTTTATCTTTTTTGATTTCATTATTGATTTTGTTTATTATTTAATTATGGGGACCAAATATAACTACACTTGGTAAACAGTCTCTACATCCCTGCTTTGCCTTTTTAGCTTTGAAGACTGAGGACAATGAAGCAAAACCCTAATGCCCTGAGTTTCCAAGGTGAGAAAGCACTGGTTACCTGGAAGCCCTTGTTGTTACTGAAAATCTTGTCGAGGTGCTTGACACTGCTACTCATGTACACTTTCTCCTTCAGGATAATCAAGAAATCTGAGTTCTCCTTTGCTGATGAAAGACTGCATAGAGACATTATGCTAACCACAAACTTTCAGCTTCATCATTAACAACTGGAGGAAGAAGAGCTAGTGCTGGGGCAGTCTATGAGACACTTGGCAGTTTTGTGTTTTTTTTTTAAATCTTTTTTTTTGTTTGTTTTGTTTTTTACAATAATTCTCATCTCAAATAATGTGTCTGTGTTCGGATGAAAAACAGCATGCAGATTATTAACTGAAGATGTCACACAAATTACATTTAAATTAATTCTAATTTTCCTTCAGTCTCTGTTTTCCACTTAGATGCCTTCCTCTATTGTTTGCATGAGCTTGCTCTTTTCAGCTTGTTTTCCAACTTTGTTTCCGCCAAACTGTGTGATTTCTCCAAGCATCCCTTGGGGTCTTGGCTGAATTGCTTCCTTTTTTATGCCCCTCCCACTGGCCAAGGCCCACACTACTAAGGGTGCTTGCATCATGGAAGCATTACCCAGCTTGATGCCTGCTCAACTTTGTGTCTGGATATTTTTGCTAAGTGGACAATACTCTGTATTTAAACACTTGTTGTGTGCTTTAGTGTGTTTTTATGTTTGGTACATGTGTTGTTATTCTACAAACACAGCAGAGATAGATGACGATGCACTTATAAACTTGGCATCTCACCTCCTCTACCACATAATGCAGATGTAGCCAAAGTAAGATTCTTAGAATCTTAACAAATCTTAGTTTGTGAATTGTTAAACAAACAAACAAACAAACAAACAAAAACAAGCTGCCCTAAGTTCTCTCTTCCTATCTTTCTACCTCCCATTAACTTTTGCAACTCAGTGAGCCCTTCATCAAGAAATGTGCACCTAAACTAGACCCTTGGTCCTGAATGTTAATTAACTTTTCTTAACTCTCAGGAAATGCCCTAAGGTTCTCTTTCTGTCGTGGAGCTAGGAGACCTCTGAGATGGGAGTCAGTGTGAGGTCTCCAGAGATGTAAATTTATAATTGAGGTGAGGGAACTCTTGCAAACATACAGTTCAAGTTTTCCTTTCCATCCTCCCTTTCACCTGCAAGGTGCTAGCAAGTGACACTCTCATAGAGGAAGAAGTAAGCTCTTCATTGAAAAGTTGGTGTCACACTCCTTGGGCCAGAGTCCTAGTTTCCTATTTTGTAAAATATGGATGACAAGGACAGTTAAGTGTTTAAAACAATGCAAACACATAGTAAATGCTCAAATGCAGTAGTAGTAATCGTAGCAGTAGTAGTCATGGTATCCATTATAACAGACCTCAAGAAAGATAAATTGGGAAGGCTAGATAAGCTCTTTCCATTAACAATATTTGTTTGGTCTCAGTTCAAAGGTCCTTTCTCAGACAATAATGGCAGAATGCAAATGTATTCATCTCCTATTGTGGCTATGAAAAATTACCTAAAATTTGGTAGCTTACAAGAAAACAAATTTATTATTTTATAGTTCCAGAGGTCAGAATTTCAAAACAGGTAAGCTAAAATCCAGCTGTTGATAGAGCTACTTCCCTTTTGGAAACTTTACAAAGAAATCTGTTTCCTTATCTTTTGCATTTCTATAAGTCACCTGTATTCCTGGCCCTTGGCCCCCTTCCTCTATCTTCAAACCAGCTCTTCACACCTCTCTCTAACTCTGTTTTTCTGCTTCCCTCTTCCACATTTAAAGAACAATTGTGATTACATTGTGCACACACCAATAATGCAGCATAGTCTTCTTATTTTAAGGTCAGCTGATTAGTGACCATAATTCCATTTGCAACCTTAACTCACCCTTGCCATTTAATATATTACAGGTGTCACCTGTTAAGATGTGGGCATATTTGAGGGGCCATTATTCGGCCTCTCGTAGCCAGAACTGCATCTGACAATGAATCCAAAGAAATTAACATATACTCATAAAGAATCAGGAGTATGAAAACTTAGAAAAAAATGCACTGCTCTATAAGCTCCCCATGTTTGAAGTTTGTGCTGTGATTTTTCCCAGTGATGATCTCAAAAATAAAAGTCCTCATGGTTTATATTTAAGGGCCACAAGGAATCAGGGAGCTGGGGGAGACTGTGTTCCACCTGGCATCTAGTTTTGCTGGGAAAGCAACCCATGGAGATAATCAAACAACTTGGCAACAAGTCATATGGAAGAGGGAGGAAAAAAAGACTAACTTCCTAGAGCTGGAGAGGAAGCAGAAAGCGATGCCTAAGTTCTCATCAGTGGGAGCCATTCCATCCCGGGGCTCCTTTCAGTAACCAATTTGGAAGTCTAGGCCTTTTCTGTAAAGAGTTTTATCATGTGTTTGCAAAAAGCCACACTTCATCTTCTGAGCTGAGCCTCATATTCTCTCATATGAAGTTACTAAATAAATCTGTATTTATTTTATTTCTTTTATTTATTTATTTATTTATTTATTTATTTATTTATTTATTTATTTTTTTGAGACAGCGTCTCACTATGTCACACAGGTTGGAATGCCATAGTGAGATCATGGCTCAGTGCACCTTCAAAATCCTGGGCTCAAAAGATCCTCCAGCCTTAGCCTTCCCAGTAGCTAGGACTACTGGTGAATGTTACCACGCCTACCTAATTTTTAATTTTATTGTTTTTCTGTAGAAACAGGCTCTTGTTGTGTTGCTCAGGCTAGTCTTGAACTCCTGGTCTCATGCAGTGCTCCCAACCTTGGCCTCCCAAAGTGCTGGGATTACAGGCAGGAGCCACGGCACCAGGCGTTCCTCACCCCACATTGATTTATATGGCTAATGGGACTCCACAGAATCCATTCTGCTCCCACTTTTTCACTTCCAGCACTAACCAAGCATAAGCCTCAACCTCTCTTGCTGGAGCTGGTAAAATAGTCATCTATCTAATTTCCTCACTTCGCCTTTTGTCCCAACATAGTACATTCTCCACAGAGAAGCCAGATCTTCTGAAAAATGAAGCCTGATGTCAGTATTTCCCTGCTGAAAGCTTTCTGACACTTTCGTAGACCTGTCTAACCACAGTCTTTAAGAGACCCCATGTGGGCTGGACACCTTGCACCTCTCCACATCCATCTTACATATCACACCTCCATAACATTTCAACCACGTGGTTTTTTGTCTGTTCTTTGAACACACCAAGCTCGGGCCTTTGTGCCAGCTGCACCCTCTGACTGGAAAACCTGGTCCCCTCCCCATGCCATTCGCATACCACTATCTCCTGAAGGTGGATCTGTTCTCTGCTCCAAGTTCACCTTCTCAGAGCGGCACTGCCTGGCCACAGCTCTGGTACTTTCTAATTCTTCTAATTCGTCACTGTGCTTTGATTGTCTTTATATCACTTATCTTTCTCTGAAATTATTTTGTCCATATATTAACATACTGGTTTGTCATCTACACATACTACTCCCAGCTCTCCCTAGCCCTATCCCCACTCCACAGCACAATGTAAATGCTGATTGAGTAGGGATGAAATCTACCTTACTAACTGTGACTGAATTCCCAGATACCAGAATAGTGTCAAATACATAGTAGGGACTTCATAAATATTTTAAAACGTTTTTGAAACTATAAATTTAAGGGATTATATATATGTTTTTCAAAAGATTCCTTACCAGAATACTGTTTTAAATAGTGAATAGATTTATTTGTAATAGTATTTCACCTACACTTCATACCTTAGTTTCTTCATCTATAAAATGAGAACGGGGTTAGATGATAAACAAGGTCCTTTCCAGTAATTATAGTTCCGTGATTATGACTGAAATCAAAAAAATTGAAGTTAATTTTCAAAAGGGCAGTTGCTAAGTAAAGTGGTGTCCACCTCTGTAATTTAAAAAATGACTCATTTCTGTCTGATTCATCTGGAGTAGAAAGTATCTCTTAACTCTTTTGCTGTAGGCCTCTCTGTTCACCAAAACTCTCTCCACAGCCAGCAGCAGTAGACCATGGTAAGGCAAAACTGTCTAGCAGTACAAATAAATACATATTTTCACAAGACTGAAAGGTTAAGTCACAGCTTTACAGAGCAGAGGAAGATTTTATTTCACCCTGCCTGTCACCCTTCTTTCTACCTAAGAATACTTAGGGTCATTGAATGCTTGGATTGATGAATGTTTGTTATTCATTTCAATCACTTGCAACTGAATCCATCCCATCTCATTCTTCTGTTTACTCAGACTATCCAGTCATACTGGCCTCCCTGATTTTCTGCAAAATCATCCAAATGTTCCTCACTCAAGGTGAGGTTTTTGCGCTTGCTTTCTTCCTTCTGCCTAGAATGTTCTTCCTCATGGCTTGCTGCCTCACCTCCTTCAGGTCTTTCCTTAACGTCATCTCCTCGGTGAGATCTTCCCCAGGAACTTCACCTGAATTACAAACATGCCCCAGCTCACCCTCTTCCCCCTTCCCTGCTGTGACACACATCCCTGTTATGTGATACTTATCATAGAACACACTGCACACAGGCTTACTTATGTTGCTCGTGTCTTTTTGCCCCTACTTGCATGTAAGCTCCAGGAAAGCTAGGTTTTTGTTTCCCTTGTTGCTGTTTCTCCAGCACTTTGAGCAGAAACTCACAGCTCATAGCACAGCATATAGGAGGAGATGGTGCAATTGCTACTGAATGGAGGACAAGTACGTGCTGCTTTGTGATTCCTGGTATCTATACCTCTCCATACACGTTACAACAACTGAGCGTGCAAGCTGTCACTACTTCCTTGCATTCCATTACATTAACCCCATATTGAAATCTTTGCCAACAGATTTAATTTTAAGTGTTTGAGAATGGTCGTTTTGGACTCAGGCCCTCCTGACCCATCTCCATAGACTCCCAACAGTTCCTGTCATGTTCCCTGAGCACACACCATACAGTAGGAAACAACTTACTTCCCTAAACATACCTTGTTTTCCTCTAGTTCATGACTTTGCATGAGCTGCTCCCTTTTCCTGAAATGTCTTCTCACATCTCATTAATGATGACAGCTCTAAAAGCCACCTTTATTAAACTTGCTTTAGTGGAAGAGGAGGTAGCTGTTCCTTCCTCTATGTTCCTACCTATACCTCCTTACATCTAGAATGTCCTCTCATCCCTCTGATATGGACAGGAGGCAGGGGAATACTGGGTAGAAGAGGGTGGGTCCCTGGTGAGGGTTCCACCCTCAAGCCTGGTCCCATGGCCCTAAATGAGAACTTCACATTTCTGTTTTCCCACCCAAATGTTGCCATTTCCAAAACCACCCTGGCCCATCCTGCCACCCACCCTGTACCCATAAAAACCCCAAGCTCCACTAGCAGAAGGGCAGAGTGGAGTGGCAGAGGAGGAGACAAGAAAATAACCAGTTGGATATTGGAAAGAAGCAGCTTGACTTCAGAGGAATGGCTTGATGGCAGGACTTCAGAGAAGAGTTTGGCTGGGGACGGTTGAACTCCAGGGGAAGATTATCTTCCCACTGCCTTCCCCCTTCCAGCTCCCCTTCTCACTGAGAGTCATTTCCATTGCTCAATAAAATCCTCCTCATACACCATCCTTCAATTTGTTTGCATGACCTAATTCTTCCTGGACGCCAGACAAGAACTCAGGTACCCCGCCTGTTCCCACCAGAGAGGAGTGACTGTCCAGTTCCAGTGTTCATTTGCCCCGGCACCTGCACCCGCTCACCTGCATGCTTCCCCTCCCATGAGGGGCTCAGAGCTGCAGGCTGAGCAAATGAGCCACCCCTTGACGAATCCCACAAATGGGTCAAGGGAACTATCCTGTCTCACCTCCATGCCTTTGCTCATGCTGTGCCCTCTGTCTGACACCCCCTTACTCCTTATCTAGCTAGCTAGCTTGTCCTTCTCAAGACTCAATGCAGTGTAATCTTTCCCAATAAGCCCATTCTAATCCTCTACTCTCAGTGAGGCTGCCTTCTACATGCAGTCCTGTATCCAAGCACTTATCACATTTTATTGAAAAGGCCTATTTACGTGTGTAAAACTCATAAGAGGCAGCATTACCTCTTACATATTGTTCTATTCTCTATCACAATCACTATATATTAAATGAACTAAATTATAGATGTCTATGAAAGCAATCAACACATTTGATTTTCATTATTTGTAAAGTATATTTCATCAAACCTTAATAGACTTTAAAACCTCTGGGGGCAGCAACTATAATTTATAATTTTGTATCCCCAATGTAGCACACATAGTAGGAGATCAATACACATTTCTAAGGAAGTGGATTGTGGGCCCTGGATTTCCTAGTATAGTAATTTGCACAAAAATATCATAAAGAGTTACTGGGTAGCTGATTATATGTTATGAGGAAGTATTTCACATGCAAAACCAAATTCCCCACAAAGTCCTGTGTACTTTGGAAATAGAACCACTTTAATCGTTCTGTCTTTCGTAGCTCACAGAACAGAAAGGGATTGCCTGCTGTAGGAAGCCCTGAAAAAAAACAGAGCCTGAATCCATGGTCCAAGGAAATAATCACTGGCCCCTTGGTCAGTAGAAACATCAATCAGGAAGCAATTACAGAAATAATAGTCACATATACACACACTTTGTAGAACAGAAAAAGAAGATTTTAGGTGCTCAATACATCCATCAACTTTAGTAACAACCACCAACAATTTTCTTTAAAAAGCCATTAGCTTGCACTAATGCTCACTCAGAATATTAGAAACAGTGACTTTTTAACATAAAAACAAGAAGAAAAACAAGTTAGGAGATGCAAAATGCTAAACTAGATTACATTTTGGAAACAGTACCAGTTCAGGGTAATTTTTTCTGAGTCATGGACCACTTTTGAGAATCCAGTGAAAGTTTTGGATGACATCTGCCCAAAGATGCCCACGCTTACCATATTTTATATAATATAGTTATCTGGAGCATGGACAAGCTGTCATTGCCTTTGACAGCTACCAGCAGATGGAATCTAATGGTTGCTGGGTCATTAGCAAGACAACATAGTTGTCTTTCCATTGGAGGGGGTTCTTAGGCTTGGTAAAGCTCCCAATGGACCCCAGATCTGAATGATGGCCCCCTAAATCCTTCAAGGCTTTGTCATTAGGAAAAAGAGCAAAATCTTTCAAAAGGCCTGCCATACGAGTGATCTCTGGACCTTGACTAATCTCTCTTGCCTCCACATGAAAGGCCTTCCTCTTCACAGACCATATTCCAGTTGCACTGTTCTTTTGTTTCTGAGAAAGCCTGTTCAGAGAAAGACAACATTGTCATGTTGTTGCCTCACCTAGGATTTTTTCCCTCCACTCCTTCCCCCATGTCTCTTCCGTTAGTTCATCCTTCTTATTTTTTAACTTTTAGTTTTGTAATGATAAGGTCTCACTATGTTGCCCAAGCTGGTCTAAACCCCTGCCCCCAGCAATCCTCCTGCCTCAGCCTCCCAAAGTATTAGGATTATAAGTGTGAACCACCACATCTGGCCCCTGAATAGTTAATTCTCATTTGTGCCCTTCAGCTGTTAGATCAAATGCTTTCCTACCCTTGTTTGTGTTTAAATAATCACCGTTTAATTTCCTTCACAATACTTGCTAGAATTAGAAATGTGTACGTGGGGTTATTTGAACAATGGCTACTTCCCTCACTTGACAATAAAATCCATGAGGAAAGAAGTGTATCTTTTTTACCCAGCCTTTTACCTCCAGGGCCCACCTCCATGTCAGCCATTAGTAGGTGCTCAATAAATAAACGATGACTAAGCAAAAGAATAGATACCTATGCAGTATCAGTGCTGTCATGTAAACCCACAAGATTAATTTTCAATGACCAGTGCTATCAGCACTATAGCTACAGGTTTCTTTACGCTCATGCTCTGAAAATTCCCATTTTATCAAGCCATTTGATTGGCTTTAATGTCACAAGATCTAGGATATTGGAGGCAGATCTAAAGGAAAGATTTGAAGACTGTCTTCTACTGGGAATAAAGATGGGTAATATTTTGTTCACTATTGTAAACTGTAGTATAATGGCCTCAAATTTTAATAAGTAATTCATTACTTTAATGTAAATAATTTTTGTGGATATATGGCACATATCCTATAATTCAGTTATTTGGCCATGTGACCATTCAAAGAACACAAAATTTTCATTAGGAGGAGTAAGTTCAGGAGATGTATTATATGACATCGTGGCCCATGTACTGTATACTTGAAAATTGCTGAGAGTAGATTTTAAACGTTCTCACTACAAAAAAAAAAAAAAAAGTGGTAAGTGTGTGAGGCAATGCATATCTTCATTAGCTTTAGTCATTCCATAATGTATACATCTATCAAAACATCATGATGTATATCATAAATATATACAACTTTTGTCAGTTAAAAAAATAAAATAATACTATTAGGCCATATAACTATAAACTGTCATTTCCATTTGCAGCTCCTAGAGTGTGGAATGCGGTGGTCTTTGAGGAGGGTCTTTGAGGTGGTCTTTGATGAGCCCCAGGACTGCATCTTTCTGCACTCCACTTACAGTCGTACCAATCCTCAGCAGGTAATGCAGTCAGGGATAACTGAACAAATGATTCCAGCCCCACCAGATAAGCTCCTGTATCATGAATATACATTCACAGATAAAAATAAAGGATTGGTCTGGGCGTGGTGGATCATGCCTGTAATCCCAGCCCTTTGGGAGGCTCAGGTGGGAGGATTGCTTGAGCTCAAGAGTTTAAGACCATCCTGGGCGACATGATGAAACCTTGTCTCTACAAAAAAAATACAAAAATTAGCCAGGCATGGTGGCATGTGCCTGTAGTCCCAGCTGCTCAGGAGGCTGAGGTGGGAGGATCACTTGAGCCCTGGAGGTGGAGGTTGCAGTGAGCCAAGATCATGCCACCACAGTCCAGCCTGGGCAGCCTGGGTGATAGAGCCAGAACTTGTCTCAAAAAAAAAAAAAAAAAAAAAAAAAAAAAGATGATTGGTCGTTCCAAAAATTTCAACCAAAGAGAAGAGGATTTTAGTGAGACTTGCTTGGGTGGCATCGGGGAGGTCATCTCACCTTGGCTGGTCCACAGTATACCAGGTCAAATAGCAAGTCAAAACAAAATTCATAGACTAAGGCAAACTTTGTGTTCATGCTTTCCAAATTCTTCTTCAATATTTTTGCCAGTAGATTAATTGTACATGCAGTAATTGGTGGGACATGCCAAATTCAGAGTAGAAATGAGCAAGTTGATACAAAGAAACCAAAAGATGAAAACACAAGAAATCTTTTATTTAGAAATTGATTATTTTTATCTTAATATCTGAAAATAGGTTCTCTGCATAGAAGAATAGTCTAATAACTACAATGGTGCACATGACTTTATTGTCAAGTACTTAAATATTATATTGTCAGTCATTTAAAAATAAATCTCCTATGAGCTTGATAATCATGATCTGGTCCTTCACATCTGATCATTTCTGGGTGCACTGAAAAAAAAGCATCATTTTGGGACTTGCAAAATGAGAACTTCATATTCAACACTCCATGCCAATGGGCAGATTTTTCTACCTCTCCTTTCCCTTTCTAGATCATACACTGTTTATGTTGCTAACCTATAACATCCTGGGAGATATAAGTCATCCAGATACCTCCATAGACAGCAACACCCCCTTGTATACAATAGGCCTTTGATTGGCAGAGCATGAAACAGACTCCATTCCAGTGTTCTCATTCTCTTCCCCTTAGCCTTTTGCAAATTATTTAACATTGCTGCTTGATGTGCTTGGTTTGTACAATACCACAAATGAAAATATCATATTTGCAAAGTGTTGCATAAGCTATTGTTTCATTGTTATTTTAATTACTGTGCTCTCTAGTTGAAGCTCTTTACATAATGGTGCACCTGGCTAATTTCTAGCATAGAGAGCAGTGCCTCTATCTTTTTTTAACTTCCTTTTGTAACAGTGCGTGACCCATGACCTAATGATCTACTTGCAACAACTAAATTTACAGGAAATAAGGAGTGCCTTAGAAGATAAAAATGTAGGGAACTACAGGGGGCTAAATGTCTGCTCTCACAGAGACTATAGTTACTCCGTAAAATTCCTGTGTTTAAATCCAGTTATATCACTTAGTTAGATCAGAACAAGAGAGAGAGAACAGAAGTATGAAACAGTCTTTGATTCAGTGGGGCTTCATCAGGATATGCCATTCCTATTGTGTTGATGACAAAGATGCTACTTTAGGAATTTGGGAGCTGGTTCTGAGGAGCAAGAGATGTCCAACTGTCATCAGGGTGATGGTTGACAAAGATGGCAACCAGTCAGTCACAAACAAAAATAAATGGCCTGACAAGAAAATAAAAGCTTCCTTAGGGCAGAAGAGATTTTCTTTAAAAAGAAAATAAATCACATTTTGGCTTGAAAAATTCAAATTGACTGGTTAGCTTCCGTAAACTGACTAGTCAGGTGTTCCTCTATTTTAGGGCTAGCAAATGGTGCATGCTTTCCTAGTTTCTTGAGTAGGTAGGAGATAAAGATGAAGGTTTTGGCCCATTGTTTGCTTTTGTCTAGGTAAAGTAGATATAATTTCTCCTTAATAAACTAATACTTGGAATTGCAAACTATATTTCAACCATTGCAAGCTAAATCTCAACCACTGCTGCATTATTGGTTTCAACCATGCCTCAATTTAAATTATTCAAATCACCCAGTATTACTGAGTACAGTCAGTCCCTCAGTATCCATGGGGGATTGGTTCTAGGACCCGCCCCTCAGATACCAAAATCCACAGATGCTCAGGTCCCTTATGTAAAATAGCATAGTATTTTCATATAACCTACACATATCCTCCCATATACTTTAAATCATTTCTAGGTCACTTATAATACCTAATACAACGTAAATGTTATGCAAATAGTGGTTATACTGTATTGTTTAGGAAATAATGACAAGATAATAAGTCTGTCCATGTTCAGCACAGATACAACCATCCTTATTTTTTCATTTGAACATTTTCAATCTCTGGTTGATTGAATCCATGATGTGAAACCCACAGATACCGAGGGACAATTGTACCTACTCTCTCACTTTTAGAATGACAGATATCTTTAGATATGACAGATATCTTTAGATATTGGCTGTGGTGTGTTGGTAAACTGGATCTCCAAAAACCAAAAGGTTCCGATTTTTTTTTTTTTTTTTTAGACAGAGTCTCGCTCTGTCGCCCAGGCTGGAGTGCAGTGGCACAATCTCAGCTCACTGCAACCTCTGCCTCCCAGGTTCAAACGATTCTCCTGCCTCAGCCTCCCGAGTAGCTGGGACTACACGAGCGTGCCACCACTCCCAGCTAAATTTTTATATTTTCTTTTTAGTAGAGACAGGGTTTCACTGTTAGCCAGGATGGTCTTGATCTCCTGACCTCATGATCTGCCCGCCTTGGCCTCCCAAAGTGCTGGGATTACAGGTGTGAGCCACGGTGTCTAGTGAAGCTCCTGATTTATAATATTTGCTGACTTCCTTTGTGTAAATACTCCAGCCATGGCCAGTTTCAAGTCACTGAATTAGGAGTGGTGAAAGGCACAAAATTCACCTTCCCGATCTAAAGGGAGCCATCTCCAGCAAATGATGAGCAGGATAAAAATATTACAGCAACAACAAAAACAAAGTAACAGGTTTTTTAAAATATAATGCTTCAGAGCTCACATAGCACTCTTCTGAAATGTATCCATCCAATTCTCACAGCTTTTTGAGGCAGGAGGTATCCTTGAAACTGAAGGTTAAAGAGTTTAAGTAGTTATATCCATTATGAATAGCAGCTAACAGAGCTGGGACCTCTTTCTTAATTTATGAAGCTGAATTCCATAACATTCCATAACATTCTCAGGTATTTTCAAATTCCATCTCCTTAAAATTACAAATTAATCATTAATATATTTATGCTTTCCTAAACAATAATAATTGCTTACATTTTATAATATTATGTAATATTATAATGTTTTGAAACATTTTTGATGTTTATATCAAAATATAAATAATGTTTTGAAACATTTTTGTTTATAATGTTTTGAAACATTTTTGAATCTATTATCTTAATGGAACTTTCCAAAAACATAATAATGTAGGCAAAGAAGAGATCATTATATCCATTTTTCAGATTTATATTCTGAGGTTCAAGTAAGTTAAGTGACTTGTGGAAGATCTCCTAGTAGGTAGTACTGTTTTACAATGTAGGTGAAATGACTTCGTGGTCTACTGTGACAGGGAGGAATAAAAAGTTAGACCAGAAGTGGTATTTCTTATCAAGATCGCCAGTATTGGTAGGGCAGTGTCTATGAATGAAATTGAACAGAGCTAGAGGCCCCAGTCCTTCCAAGACAAGGATACCACACTGACTCCACCTAGACCTGCACAGTAGAACCCTGGGAAGACATAAATCCCAACCCTTGGGCCAAATCCAAGATCAATTAAATAAGATTATCTGGGGGTAGGACCCAGGCATCAGTATTTTTTAAAGCTATCCTTGTTGATTTACATTGGTAAATTTATATATATAGATATATATATATGTGTGTGTATGTATACAGATATAAACACATACATATACACACACACATATATCTCAATGTAAGTCAGTATATACGTCTGTATATACATATCAATGTAAATCACCAAGGATATACACACACACACACACACACACACACACACACACACACACACACACGGTGAACTTCTATTTGTTCTTTTACTTTTTCATTATATTCACATACTCATCTATCCTTCCATTTATACAACTAATATTAGTTGCACACCTACTAGTGCCTAATAGTGCCAGGTATTATTTTAGATGCTGAGGCTGCAGTATGGTCAGAGGCAGGATCCCACCCCACTCCCAGTTAAGTTTACACTCTAGAAGGGGGCTTACCCACTAGGCAAAGGAATTATATATTTGGGGGGCTGGAAGAAGAGCACAGCAAAATATGCACAGCAAAATATAGAAACTCCATCATAAGCCCTGGGCTCCCTCCCAGTTGGCCCAATGTTTTTGCCTTGTAGGCTTTTAGAAAAAGTTACTTTTGAATAGAATCAGGATCCTGTTCCTTATAATCATATTTCACCTTGCATATCAAATTAAATGAGAGGCTTTGATAGTTTGAGGTTTAATCATAGATTCACCTTAATTTATGCACTAGAAAGGCTCCTAAATTGTTCTGTGTAAATCATTTTTTAGGTAATGTTGAATACTGCCTTCCTATTAACTCAGATTATCATTTATCTTCATTACAAATGAACTTTAATTAGAAGTGGCTCCTAACAAATTTAGCTACAAATGTCTCACTGGGCCTTCCATTAAGCACCAATCAATAAAAACAAACCAACCAAAAGACAAAAAGTTCCTGGTAAATACATAAAAGGAGTTAGTTATTATTTCAAGTTAATTTCTACCAAGAGACAGAGATTCCCTGATCCTCTAAGTCAACCACTTGAAAAGATAGCTTTGTAAATATAATATATCTGTATTTATTCCTCATGGTCAGGAAGCAAACTCTCTTTTCAGGACTGATTTCCTGAAATAGTTAATATTTATTAAAGTGTCATTAATTAAAGAGGCCTCACTCTCTGACACTTTGCCCTAGTTCCACTTTCTCACTGGCTCACGTGGCTTGCTTAGAATGTTCCTATTCTCCTCATCTCCACAACTCACCCCTTCTTCCTTCTGAGCAGCCTGGCATTCGATATTGACCAGCGCTTAACACTCTCACCCTGGCTTCCAAAGCTGACTCTCTAACTAGACTCCATAGTTTAACAAAAGAGCTCTATTATCTCAGGGCCACGCCCAGCATGTAGCACTTACTTGTTGCCCTCAAAAGGTAATAATGAATAAGTGAATGCCTTATTTAAAATTTAATGCAAAATAATATTTCTTCTACACTGCAGAATATTTTCTCGGTCACTAAATGCTCAGATGTTCTTGTTTAACCAATAAAGCCTCATTTTTATATATATATATATATATATATATATATATATATATATATATATATTTATTTATTTAAAAGGGTAGAGGAAATTACCAGTTTGGTTGCAATTCCAGAGACTTCCAAGTGCTGAAATGACTCTAAATTACTGTGGGAGGCCATCTTGGATATTCTTTTTTTTTTTTTTTTTTTTTTAATTGCTTTTTCAACTATTTTTTTCTGTAAGAATTTTTTTTTAATTAATTTATTATTATTATACTTTAAGTTGTAGGGTACATGTGCATAAGTCACGGCTGTCCTTTGAAGCAAATACGAATTCTGTAAACACTGATCAAGTCTGCAGATTAGCCTTTCCCTTTGCATCTCTCTTTCCTCCTTACATTTCCTTTTGACCACTCAATGCTATCAGGAAATGGTATGAAAATTAGATGGAACCCAAATTGAATACATATTTCCACTCAGCAAAGGAAGCAATTTGAATGGCAAAGTAGAGAAGCCTAACAATCTTCAATCCTGCAGTACTTGAGTGTTTACAAAAACTGCTCATTTAGGCAGGACGTGGATTATCATATCTGATTTATAGATAAGAATATTGAGAAAGACATCCAAAATCATCTAGCCAGTGGAGAGGAGAGCTAGTAAGCAAATCTCACCTCCCCATTCCACATCCTGTATCCTTCGGCCCACACCAAATTCTATGGATTCACTTAGGCACCATCTCCTCCTCTACTTCACCCCCTCAACTATGGATAATGGAGAAACAACTGAAATTGGAGATAGTAAGTACCCCATCAGAGAGCGCTTCAGGGTGACAGCTTTCATGGTGTTAGGATCAGTGATCTGATGGTTCCATTGCTTGATGTAATGACTGTGAACGAGCCCTGCTTATTGTCATATCTATTACTGAGAGTAATTAAAACAGAAGCTCTTTCTCTTTCAATTATAGCATTGGGCTGGTTTAATTTCAAATACAGAGAGACCAGGTACACAAGCAGGCCAAAAGAAGCAGGGAAAGGGATATTATGTGATTATCAGAGCAGCACCAAATAAAGTTTCATCCAGAACACATATGGAAGGAAATTCAGGCAGTAAAAAGATGTGAGGATGAGAAAACAGATGCATTCTTTGTTATAAACCAGCCAGAAAGCACGTCATTAATGTCATCCATTACACTACTGCTTCTGAAAATTAAATAGACTCCCCCATATAACGGAATCGTTGATTGAAATAACTTTTGGCCCAGTTTCGCTGAGGATGGTGGAATATTCTAAGAAAACATAGAGATACTTTTGACCACCGCACATCATGGCATCTCCAGATTCCTCTTCTAAGTATTGCACTCCTTTCCCATCTTAAGGTGATTAAAGGACAGAGATTCTTAGCCTAAAAATAATGTACACATTGGCTGAATAACTTAATGATTCATATAGGGTAATTCCATAGTCATTATCTCATTCAGTGCATCCGTTTTCAGAAAAGCACACTCTGATGTCAGATAAAGTCTGCAAATTCCTCTTTTTCATGACGGTTGACAAATATTTATGAAAGAAGAAAAAGGTGAGAGAGGGAGAGAGAAAAAGAGCACCAGCTTGTGTCTTTGTGTCTGTGTATTGCTGAAGTTTGAAAGAATGAGCAGGGCATAGTCTGGGTGTCAGTGAAGAAAGCAGGTTGCTTGTTGGCATGGAGTCTTTTAAGATGACTTACAGCTTGGTGTATTCACTATGGTTCAAAAACTTTGGTGAGGATCAAATGACATATTATGATATATGGTAGCACTTTGAAAAACATCAAGAGTTACATAAGCATAAGGTTTTATTATAGAAAATATATGTCTCAAGAGATTAGGAAACTTAAAAAAAAAAAAAAAAAAAAGAAGAGATCACAGAATAAAATACTTTTTCATGAAACTTCTTGTCTTTGTTCATTGTCCTCGCCCCTCCGGAACCATGCCCTTTACTACACCAGGAAGAAAGGCATCTTTCCAGCTCCCTTCCTCCTGTAGCTTCTGCTCATACTACGTTTAATATCCCATTTTAGAAACTGTTATAAAAATGATTATTAAAAGAATTACATCTTGATAAAAATAATGAGTACAGTGATACAATGAAAGCACCAATCAATGAGCAATAAACTATATGTACAAATAATAATAATGGTACCTAGCAATTTTGTAGATATATAACTTGATAAATATTGCTGTCTACTGTGGTAGAAATTTTTAGACTTGGGTCTTAGTCCTACATTGTAAATCCTAACTGAGTTTTAAGCAATCTAATTCTCCTTACTGAACTTTAGATTTTTTCTTCTGCAAATAAAGAGATTGCACTCAACAAGTGCCTAGAAGCCCTCCTGGACCTGGTAGGCTGTGAGCCATGAATTACATGCTACTTGAGGAGGAGCCAGCAGAGAGAATTCATTTCTAGAGGCAATCCTTAGGAGTAAAATACCTGCTCACTTTAGACTTTGACTTTCATAAGTAAATAGGATGCTAGAAGGCAGTGTCTGGCCAATAGCATGTACATGTAATGTGAGAGAGCATGCTTGACCCATCGTCCCCCAGATTCTACTGAGGGAGAGACTGATTTTTCCTGGTGAAATGACTGGGTAAATTACATGGGTGGAAGAGGACAACAGAGTCGGATGGATGTGCTAAGAGCCAAGTCAACAAAAACTGCTCTGCAGAAGGCACAGAAAAGGTTTTGGTTTTACATTTGGATAGCTGAGGAAGAAGTATGGATAAAGCAGGTTAGTGTAAGTGTAGTGTGATGTAGGGGAAATAATAAATGCCTGCTAGTTTTGAGGTAGCTGAAGAACAATTTAAAAAGTGGAATGCTTAACGTTCACTTAAAAGATAGCTGCAGTTTTGCAGTGTAACTCCTCTTTTCCCCTCCCCTAAAAAACTCAGGAAAGAGTGTTATATTTCTGTTTTGAATAAATCTAATGGTTAGTTCTTTTGATTGTCCCTTTATGGAAATAATAAAAGGGTGAAAACTCAAATCTGGATTTGAATGTAGGACAGAGATAACCTTGAAAATGTAAACTACCAGGGGTCTGCAGGCCTCTTTGAGACTGTTTCAGACTTTTTTTTTTTTCTTTTTTAGGCAAGATCTTGCTCTGTCACCCAGGCTAGAGTACAGTAGCATGATCATAGCTCACTGTAGCCTCACCCTCCTGGACTTAAGTGATCCTCTCGCATCAGTCTCCTAAGTAGCTAGGAGTACGGATGTGCATCACCATTCCTGGCTAAGTTTTAAAAACTTTTTGTAGAGACAGAGTGTCATTACGTTGCTCAGAATGGTCTCAAATTCCAGAGCCCAAGCGATCCTTCCAGCCTCTCCCACAAAGTGTGCTGGGATTACAGGCATAAGCCACTGTGCCTCGTCGAGGATATTTCAAATTTTAGAAGAGCATGGAATATCTGATCTTACAAGGCCAAGAAATATCCTGTGATCATTTATTTTATCTATTCTCATGAGTGGCAGACAAGGAGAGACTAAGTTGGAGTTTAAGAGAACTTTGTGAAACTTCTAGACTATAAGCTAGAAGAGGAATTGATAAACTAAAACCCACGGGCCAAATCCAGCCTGTCATTTGACTTCGAAAATAACGTTTTATTTAAACATAGCTATGCTCATTCATTTGCATATTATCTATGGCTGCATTCATGCCATGACAGGAGCGTTGAGTAGTTGTGACAGAGACCATATGGCTTAGAAAGCCTAAAATGTTTGTATCTAGTCCTTTGCGGAAATGTTTGCTGACCCTGGGATAGGAAGGTACTTTGGTGGGAAGATAGCTTTGGACAGCCTGACTCAGAATCTTAGGCAAGGTAGCCCCCTTTTTCTCAAGAGGCAACAAGACACAGCTTTATAAGATTTGCCTCAAGAATTGTTATGCTCTTTCTTCATCAGCCCCTCATGGAGCATGATCTTGACAGAATGCACTCCCAATAAGACAACACATATGGCAATTGGAAGAAACTTTTGAATAGGAAACTCTAACTGCTGGGTTTCCTTTCATTACAACCATCGAACCCTCACGTGTTTATCAAACATGGACAAAGTATCTTCTCTCTGCTTGGCACCATCATAGGCAATGAGAGCACAGGGACCAATGAGACACTGCCTGCCTTTAGAGAGGTTATAAACGGAGGGAGACTGGTCTCAAATCATTGGAATGCAGAGCAGTGGTTACAACAGCAGAGGCCCGTAAACGTACATCTGCTGTAGCGATTGCTTAAGTGTTCAAGTTATTGCCCCAGTAATGAGAAGTGGTATATGACTGCTTCAGTTGTACTGAAGTGCCCCCATCCTCTGCTGCCAACATCATGGTTAATCTTATTCGAACATGGCACACCTGCATAAAACAGGCAAAGATAATGCTGACCACATTTTCAGTACTTTAAAATGAAAGCAATGAGTGTTTCTAAAAAAACATGTTATCACATAACATAGAGACTGGAACATCATAACACCTAAATCCATATTTGCTGAAAGCATACATGGGAAAAATAGAGAAAGAACTCATAGCAACTTTATTGCTTACATGTGGGTAACAAAGATGATGACTTGATGAAAACCAATAGTTTAAAACAAAACAAACAACAACAAGATAAAACCAGAACATCAGAACAGAGGACCATGGAAATCATTCGTTTAACTCCCTCATTGGACATCATCTCCCTAGTTCCTGGCAGAACTAGCACTAGAACGCTGATGTTCTTTTTTTGAAGTTAGATCTCTTTCGACTCCACTGGTAGGTTCGCTACTATGTACCGTGTGGCTCTCACTTTCTGAGGTGGTGACTCGGGTGTGGATAAAGGCAGGATGTGCCAAGGCAGCAAGAAAAAGGCCAAACAGTTATGGACCAAGCCTCCAACTTCAACAACAGCAACTCTTTATTTTCTGTCAGATTTCTATATATGAAGATTCCACCTGAGATTTGGCTTGAAAAAGAATAACACAGTCACAAGATTTTAAAACTGTAGCATTTTACCAAGCTCTGCTTTTGAGTTGAAAATATAAATCATCTTTTCTCAATATTAGCAAGGATGTGAAGGCTTTTATAATGCATTACATTTTGGAAGGACTCTAGGATTTTTAAATAATAATCAGCATGGATTCTTTGCTCTTGAGGGGTGTAAAAATGAGTCTGTAAGAAGTGTGCTTCTTCTGCTTGGAGTGGGGAGGTGTCCCTTGTGACAGGTAGTAAATTCCATGTTTTTGATCTGGCAATTTGATTTATAGTAAGGATGACAGTGGTGATATTGCACTTAAGCCTTTGCTTCAATGATGCCATTGATTCTACACTTGAAAATCTCTATATGGAGACCCTCAATTTTACAGAGATTTTGATGATCTTCAATTTTTGTTTGAATTTGGGACAAGAGCAAAGATTCTGGAAAAAGTTGCATAAATGTATTCCTTGAAAAATGTATTCCCATTATTTTTTCCAAAAGACAATGCTGAAAATGAAATGTGGAGAATTTTCATTGTAAGACTTCTTTATTGGTGCAAAAGTGATTGTGGGGAAATAAAAGTGAATGGCAAAAACCGCAATTACTTTTGCACCAACCTAACAAGACCATCCAGAGCAACTATGACAATTTAAAAATCTTTAGGAATTATTACATTTGTTAAAATTACTTGATGTTCCTGGGCACATGGCTCACACCTATAATCCCAGAATTTTGGAAAGCCAAGACACAAGGATCATTTTAGCCTAGGAGTTTAAGACCAGCCCTGGCAACATAGGAAGACCCCTTCTCTACAAATAATTTTAAAAAAAATCCAGGCATGGTGGCACGTGCCTGTAGTACCAGCTACTGAGGAGGTTGAAGTGCGTGGATTTTTTGCGGCTGTAGCGAATCATGATTACACCACTGTACTCCAGCCTGGGCAACAGAGCGAGATCTTGTCTCGAAATAATAATAATAATAATAATAATCACTTAACACAATTGGCCTATAAAATAGTTAATGAGGACTTCTGAGAGGTAACCTTGAGTTCTGTCTGAGTCTTCTAACCCGTGTCCTGGGAGGTGCAAGTCACACTAAAATTAGGGAACTCCATGACTTTGTAAGAGGGAATATGTGAGAAGGGTGAGAAATATTTCATTACTCTGCTCATGGATAAAAGACGAGAAGGGGTAGAGAGCTATTATGTCTCAATGTTTGTCAAACATTGTGCAAAGAACATTTGTTTATATAATCACATTTAATTCTAAGAAAGGTTATTGGAGGTAGGTGGCAATTTTATCAGTGAAGGAGTATACCATGATGAGTCTAATCAATTTGCCCAGGTTCATGCAACTTTTAAAGTAACAAAGCCAACATCTGAACCTAGGACGGTCTGTTCCCTAAGTCTGTCCTCTATAAATAATTTCTTTTATAAAATGTTTCCAACTACCCAGTGTAGAGATCACAGCTTAAGAAGTTAGACTGCAAATAATCTTAGATGAGGGTGTATTCTGTCTTAATCTCTGTCTCTCTCTGTCTCTGTCTCTGTCTCTGTCTCTCTCTCTCTCACACACACCAGCTTTGTATAGTCTATATCCTTTGTGTTTATAGTATCCTCAAAATTGCTCAGGATAAATGATACCTTTAATTGTGCAGAATCTCCTCCCATAATAAAAATGCTTTCATTTAAAAACTTTTACATTTATATTTAAAAAGTGTATATGTGTGAGTGTGCATATATTTGCATGTATGTGTGCACATGTGCATGCCTGTGTGTGTTGGGAATATTGTGAAGTACAAACACACAAGACAGCTGCATTTCACAGTTGAGTCTTCAGGCAGCAATATTTTAGCAGAATGGACATCAAATCTTCCCAATAACTTGCGAGCTGTGAAAGACATTGCAGCTAACTCCAACTGTAAAAAATATATTGGCTTCAGAAGAGAAATGGCATTTGGAAAGCTATGCTTTAAAATGATGTTGGGGGAGAGAAAAACAGAAGGCTACAGTTCTCAGAGTGAAATAATCACATTGAAGGCCCAGATGCAGAGCTGGAGGTGTGGGGAGAAGCTCAAGATCTCCTTTTCTGTTTATCAGATTTACTGCAGATCCTGCAAGGATCTGCAGTTATAAAAGTACCATATACTCAGATAAACTTTGGCTCATGGGAAGTTCCCTGCCTTTCATTCTGTCCTCTGAATTCTACTACTATGTCAGATAGTAAAAGATAACTTCCATTCCACCGAAGATGCCTTCTCCAATGTCATATTTTGTTTGTATGTCTTTCACTTTGTTTTGTTTAAAACAGAACCAGCTTCCTCTGGCATTTCAGTATCTCGGGAAGTCTAAAATATTTTCTGTAAGCTAGCTCCTCCATGCTAACGTCTTGTTCTGCACAAAAGTTGATAGTCAGTATCATGTGCTAAATAAGGGACTGATTAAAATACTCACAGAGGCCAGTTACTGAGAGGTGATTTTACATAAGTTATCTCATCTGGTACCCAAAACAGCCCCACTGAGGGTGGTACTGCCATTTCCATTCTACAGGTGGCAACGCTGAGTATTAAAGAACGTAAGTGATGTGCCCCGAAACACACAGGCAGTGGCAGGGCTGGGATTCAAACCCAGGCAGTCTGACTGTAGACCTAACCATGGAGGGAAACTGAGTCCTATAGCTATAGTGTCCTTTCCTTGAATCTGGGCCCACTGTTTCTTCGGTTCCTCCCATGCATGAATATTCACAGAGAGTTAAGAAGAAAAAGAGAAGTTGACGTGCAAGTGGTGAAAAGAATGGTGAAAAGAGTGGAGAACTGCTTCAGTAGATATCTACCAATGCAGTCACCCCTCCTCTTAATTAGTAGTGAGTGCCTGGGGAGAAGGTTAGCTTTCCAAAGAGCTGGTTCACGCAAAAGCTAGGGAAACTCATTACTCCTCACCACAGGGGTTCAGTTCTCCCTCCCCAATCCTCCTTAAGAGCACAGTGGGGTGACTGCGGGAGCGATAAGGAAACATAAATAACAACTGTGCTTTCTAAACTGCCTAGTCTGCTTCACATTTCTTCCAAAGAGGTAACTGCAAAAGTACATAAGCTTCGTTTCTAGACCACACAGTTATGTCAAAATGAGAAGTCAGAAGGACTCAGACTTTCCAGCTGTTCCTGGGACAGCAAGAAGAGGAGCAGGGACTTTACATGAAGCTGTAGATCTGGGTCATAGAGCCCCATGATCGTAACCATTCCTTAGAGTTCTAGAGAATTTTACAGTTCATAAAGCATTTTCAAGTGGCTGCTCTCAGTCCTCTTTTGAACATTACAAGTTAATGAAGTGGGTCTGAGGCTCTCATAGAGTATGAAACTGAGGAGAGGTTGAGGAATTATGCAAGAATCTCCCAGCACATGTGTGACTTGAACCCATGGCCTGACCTGAAGAGTGGTGGTCCTCCCACTGTCCTCACCTCCTCCAATGTTGGGGGAAAGGGTTGGTGCACTGGACCTTCTAGACTCTATTAGTGAATATACCTCCCCTTACCCCTCCTCTCACTTCTGGCTATAGAATAAAAAGATTCCCCATGCCCCCTAAATCTGATCTCTAATGAGACTGTTTTAAAAAAGCTGATACAGATGCAAGGACTTTAATAGAAAGAGAAGGTTGCTCTAGCTCAGAAAATTTTCAAAGACCTCTTCCTAATGGCTTGGGCAGGGAAACGGGTCTTGTTTCCTCTCCCTCAGCCCCACCCCACCAAACAGGCAGAGGAGGCAAGACTGAACACATATCTACATGGCATGCTTTTGAGAGTACAGGAAAGTCAGTCTCTCCAAAAATACCAACCTGAACAAATCTGGTTTGCTTCTATTGCTACTAATCAGATTTAAACCAAAGCATGTAAACTCATATCCTGGTTCTTCTCACTGATAAATATGTGAATATTTACGATATCTTCAAGCTAGAGTAGTAATAAAGTTTTGATGGAATTGGAAAAGGAAAAACTTGGATATACTTGTGTTCATTTACAATTAACACAGTGTCTTGGTTTAGAAAATTGATTATGTTAGCCTATATGTATATCCCATCCTTTAATCTTCTTGGTAATCCTGTGAGCTAGATGTAACCACCCCCGTTGCACAGAGAGGCAAACTGAGACTTAGAGAGCTAAATAACAAGCTCAAATGAGATGTGGAACTGACATATGAATTCAGGATTCCAAATAGCTCCGGTTCCACTATTTCAAATGGGAATAGATGTGAAAATCCCCATTTAGAGAAGTTAAAAGTACCACATTTATAAAGGATAATATTGAAACATTACTAGCCACAAATGCATTACCAAAGATTTAGTATGATGCTGAAGAGACAGGACTCAAGAAAAGTAAGATTTCATAGGCTAGTGAAGGGGAGGGTAACTTCTCAACTCTTGGGTGATGCTAAAAGATGCAGGTTTGCATGGGGATTCCGATGAGAATAGAGTGAAAACATAAGGTAGGCAAGGAGGTAGGGCGATTAATGGGAAACAGACATGTCAGAGCAACTTATCAAGGTGCCCTGGACTCCCAATCATTCTACTAAATAGGGTAGTGCCCACAAGAAGAACACTAACCCAGACTCAGCATCCACACCCATCTTGGAAACTCTCCTGTTAGATGTTTCATTTCTGGGATCAGATAGTTAGCGCAGTGGAAATCTGTACGGGCTTCAGCAGATGGAGTTGAATCCAACAGTCCCATGGTTTTGTATGAGTGTGGTCTCCCCTGAGGTCAGGAGTTCGAGACCAGCCCGACCAACATGGAGAAACCTCGTCTCCATAAGTGTCATGGTTTTGTATTAGTGTGGTCTCCAAGGCTGTGACTTGAAGCATGGTTCTCTTACAAATTAGCTGTGGGGTTCTAGACAAGTTATTTGACCTCTCTTGCTTCTCTGTGCTTCAGTTTTTTGGGTTTTTTTGTTTGTTTATTTGTTTGTTTTACTGCACTTCCCATAGGGATGTTACAATGATTCTGAAATGACATATGCAAAATGTAGCACATCTTAAGCACTTTAAATATTAATATGACTGATAGATTTAATACACTTTCTGCAAATATGCATATCTAGAATCATGATTCTAAAAGTGTGTACAGGTGAAACACCCAAGTCCCATTGCTAAAACGTATTTGTCTCTTCAAAATCAAACAATACTGTTAAAATGATAATTTAGTCCATAAGTTTTTCCTTAAATATTCAAAATCTACTATATCAAATCTAAACCTACTTTATTCACAAAGTGTTAAGTCACAGAAACACAACAGAGCAACTTCTAATAGCAATGGATTATGGAAACTTGTTCTTTAGTGGATATAAATGTTCAGGAGTATAATTTTATATTGCTCCATACAAAGCAAACATAGCTTTGCTATTATGTGTAGCTCTAGTTTATGGAGTTAAATATAAAAAATAATTAAATATCTCAATATTATATTACACTCCAGATGTTCAACCACCTGAATTATTTTGAAAACCGCTGATATGAAAATTTCCTTATTCTTTAGCTGTGCTTGGTTAAAAAAAAAAAAAAAAAAAAAAAAAAAAAAAAACAAAAAAAAACACAAACATATCAATAAACTTGAGTTGTTTGAGTTATTTCTCAATGTATAATATGATCAAATAAATTGAGCATGCAGGTGACCTATTAATATAATTAAAAAATCCATAAGTAGAACAACTCTGCCCGTCCCCATAGCTGATCTATGGTAATAGGCTTTCTAGGATTTTCTTTTCAAATGCCACCCCTTGGCAGACCCAGGTTGGTGGTTAATACACCATTAAGTGCCAAAACCATAGCAGGTGAGTGAAACAAACGAAGCACAGTGAACGTTAGTTGCCAGTAAGTGCTCTAAAGGTTTTTTTCCCCTGAATTGTCTCTGTTAAGCTCACCAAAATAAACTTCTGTGATAGGAACTCATGGTAGGAGATGGTGAAGAAGAGATTTAAAAGCTTCATTCTTGCTCAACATGAGCAGGGCCACCCCTAAACCTTAGGACATTTTTATGTGAATTTTTAAAATGTGAATCTCCTTCTAGATTGATGTAGCCCCTATCTGCCCCTCCACAGAATGTCTTGTACATTGTAAAAGTACACAGCTACATGCACACAACTGTATGCAGGGCCCTAAACATGATGAGCTTAAACTTAATGCCAGATTTTCAAAATTTCCTATACTCCAACACTTCTCAGTCTTTCCCATGTTACTTCTAACCAGTTCCACTCCCGCCTCCCAATTAGGGTCCCTGACTATCTCCCTGGGCAAGACCTTTTAATAAAGAGCAGAGTTTCCTGTGTTAGAAAATCAGAGTGGTCAAAAGGAAATGTAAGGAGGAAAGAGAGATGCAAAGGGAAAGGCTAATCTGCAGATTTGATGATCAGTATTGCCTCTGGCCAGGCGCAGTGGCTCCCGCCTATAATCCCAGCACTTTGGGAGGCCAGGGCCAGCAGATCACAAGGAGCTCGAGACCAGCCTGGCCAATGTGGTGAAACCCTATCTCTACTAAAAATTCAAAAGTTAGCCAGATATGGTAGTGTGCACCTGTAGTCCCAGCTACTCGGGAGGCTGAGGCAGGAGAATTGCTTGAACCTGGGAGGCAGAGGTTGCAGTGAGCCAAGATCATGCCACTGCACTGTAGCCTGGGCAACACAGCAAGACTCCATCTCGGATGGATGGATGGATGGATGGATAGATAGATAGATTGATTAATTAATTAATTAAAGTAAAATAAAATAAATGCTGCCTCTGCTTCTTAGTAGCTGTGTGATTCCAAACAGATTATCCAGCCTCTTTTTTCTTCCTCTCTAACATAAAGATGGTGATAGCCCCTTTGTCAAGAAAATAAAATTAGAAAATGCAGGTAAAGCATTAACCCATCTACCTGGCCCATAGGAAGCACTCAGTAGGTATTTGCTGCTCCTGACATTATTATTCACTTAATTATATTTGTAACCACTATCTCTGATTGGTTCATAGCCCCTCTTCTGCTCTCCACCTTTCTAAATCCCCTGGGTCCTTAGAGGACTAGTCCCTTTCTCCACTAACTTTACTCTAGGCCATATTCTTATCACTTACAGCACGCATACCACACATTAAGCACTGAATTATGCTCTTTTATTTCCTAGCAACAAAGTCTGCAAGGAATATCACTCCTGTGAAATGCTCCTCAGAAATAGTTATTACACCCAGATAAATGTAAAAGGAGACTGTACATTGTTTCTCTTGGAAATCTACAAGTATTCCAGGATAGCAAAGGTTCTGAAAAGTCTTGCAGCAAAGAGATTTAAAAAAAACAAATTTTTTAAGCCTCTATTTTCTCACCAGTTTTAGTAAAGAAACCTGGCTTACCTATGAAGAGTCCACAGACCTAACATGCCTCAGGTCACACTATGGAAATGTCTACCCTATTGCTGAATGCAATGGAGCTGTTGGATTCTGGGAGATGAGAGGGTGATGCCCAAGCCTCAAATCCTCATCCTTCTCTTGTTCTCCTAAAGCTTCCCTCCAGGGACTTTCCAGGCCTCCTAGGGATCTACTGAATGCAGTTAAAAAAATAATCTATATAGATTCCCTCATGTGATCCCCAGAAGTCAGGATCAATATTATTATCACCTCCATTTTACTGATAAGAAATCTGTGATTTAGAGTGACCAGGATTTGATGACCACATCTTGACCAACCAGCGTGGGCAGAGCCGTGAATCTTCCCATTCCAAATTCAGTGCTCCTTTTACTGGGCCTTGCAGAGTTCATTAAATGTGCAATTAACATATGGAATTCTACCCACTTCCATGTACTTGCAGACAATTAAGAGGTGAGGATAGATGGAAAAAAAAAAATCATGGCTTCATTTTTTCCTCTGCTAGTAAAAGTGGTGTCCCCAATATGGTCCTGGATTTCTGAGGCACAGAGCTCATTATGTAGGCCCAATGGTACCTATGGGCCAGGGGAAGCTGCATTATTGCTATGGCTTTGCATTGGAGTATGCACGAGTGACATCAGTTCTACCTTCCAGGGGTACTGTTGGCAGTTAAGTCTATTTGGCCTGACACTAACAGAGTTTCATCTCAGCATTAATATAAAAATCAGAATCAATGAAAGGTAGAAGTAATAACTCAATTAAGAGAAGGTGGGGCAAAATGAAATGCATACAATGGTAAAGATGAATCCTCCTAAAAACCCAATCAGTGAGAGGTTAGAGGAAACCTCAGTAACAGAATTTTCAATGTAAACCTGTCCTGGTGGCACAGTGTCTGACAGCGATGGTGACGATGGTTCTCCCATCTCACAGGCTGCTGCTGCTGCTAGTAGCACCACCACTCCAATCATCACTAATCACCAGGTGAGGCTTTTAAAAAACTTTTTACCACTTAGCCTAAGTGGGTAGGGAATGTCTTACAGGTGTGAAAATATCTGAGCTCAGAGAAATCATGTCACATGGGGATAAGCATCCCAGCGTGTATAAAAGGACATAGACAGGAGCATTTAGTTCATGTGTGGCTGGAAATAAAGGAAGGGAGGGAAAGGAGGCTAAACAGGTGGTTTAGATCTTGGTTTGACAGGGCCTGACGTTATCCTGTAGGCAGAAGCATGTCAGTGATGAGGGTGCAAGGCACAGCTCTGCAGAGTCTGATGGTCAGGAATATATAATTGATTGATCAGGGGGCAGGGGAGCAGAGCTGCTATTAAGTGAATTTAGTAGAGCTTGTTGGTCTCAGCACTGGGCAAGAACTTAGGTTTCCCTGTTCCTAGTGTAGGATTCTCTCCACTACAGCCCACTGAGTTTACAGAATTCTTTCATCCTTCCTTTCCTTGCCCCCTCCTTCTCCTTTTTATTGCACAGCTTCAGGTTCAGAATTAAGTACCTCTGTTAAATTACCTCCCAGAATTTCACAAAGAGTAATAATGTACATATTTGATCTAGAGGTCAGGGAAATACTGTAGACAATGATTTAGAGCATCCATTTTCCACTTGGTCAAACTCATTTTGATTGTACTTCTCTCAGACCTGACTGAGCCAAGTCCCTCTTGACTGAGGCCATGGCTTTAGTAAAATGAAAACACTTCCATGGTGGTCTCAATTTTCCTCTTAGACTAAGAGCAGGTCCATGTGGCACCAGCCCAGCTCCATCTCTAAATCAATGCTTAGGGATTAAACAGTTGCTCTAAAGAGCACTCTTGTGAGATAGTGTGTCCTTAACTAAGAAAGTGAACCTACGTGGAAATATCATAAATGCAAATTATCAACCACTGCATTTCTTAAATAATAACATTACAAAGTCTGTCTGAACTGTAGAACCATTTGGAAACATTTTAGGGTTGTCACTAAGCACTTAAAAAAACATTGTTTAAAGCTTTTACATTTCTGTGTGTGGTAAAAAGATAATCTGGAAGTAAAGAGAGGTATGTTCACAAATGAGTAAATTCTGAGTTATTTAATATAGCAGAATCTGATACTCAGAGCTCTGGAACGTAAAAAAAAATAAGCAGTATTCTAAAACGTAGTGCTATGGTTTTTAAACTTTTCAAAAAGCTAGAATAGCACATTTTATGTTTTCCAATGAAATCAGACAGGGAGTCACCTTATGTAGGACAGATGACAACAGCACTGTCCTGGTGGCAGTGGAGGTAAGGCACAGGAGCCTGTGTCCAGCGGCCTCCTCTTTCTCCAAGGCATCCTTCCTCAACATCAGGATCCCAAAGAATTCAGTCTGCAAATTGCTCAGCTAGTTCATCTCTCTCCTCTTACAATAGATTGCAAGTACTCCTCGGTTAAACATACATATTCCTGGCCATTTTTCTTATCTCTGCCAATTATTAGACTAATCCCCAGGAGAAAAATTTCTTAAATGTTCAGCCTCCATTTCTCCTATAAATTGTGAAGATACATATATGCACACACATTATACTTCAAAGGTTTGTTTTGAGATCAAGTTAGGTTTTAAAATGCTTTTCAAAACTCTAACACTTAGATAAATATACAAAATCATTGGCCACACAGTTAATTCACAGCTAACTTCAAAAGAAAATAATAGAATGATAAGCCTGGATGTCACGATATAAGGAGAAGAGAAGAGAGAAAAACAATTCTGAGTTTGGCCATAACCCTAGAGAAATATTTTACTTTGGACATCTTCACTGAACATTGAACTGACTGTATGGGCAATAGCAACTAATGCAGAGTCCCACTGGTGACACAGACTCCAGGGGAGAAAGAACTGCCAATTAATTACTGATAGTTGAAATCTTTTACAAACATAAATATACAAAAAAAAAGTTGTTGTGTAAATGGAAATCAAGCAGTCAAACCAAAACAAGGAACAAGCCACATGTAAAGGCAGTGGCTTGCTTACAGTCTTCTAGAGCATCCTCATTTAGGTCTCTTCCAAAAAGGGTTGTACCCACACTGGCTGGAAGCATCTACTTGAGCCTAGGAGGTCCATCTGGGGCAAATACTGAAATCCCAGTGGGCGGATATCCAAATCAGTAGCTTACTCACCCTTCCCCCCTTGTTGGCCTTTTCACTTCAACCTCAGCCTAAGCTCTCTTTCAACAATTTGCCATAAATCCCTAGGCAGGAATGTAGCACAGCAGAGCAAAAGCCCTCTTGACTCAGGACATGCACAGCGAGAGAGAACTTCCCTTGCTTGGAGAATTCAGGATCACCAGTGTATACTACTTCTCCATGGACATGTGACCTCAGGGGTTTGGGGAAAAATGCAAAGTTGCATCTCTTTACCCCCTTGCAGGTAGTATAATATCAATTATTGATTTGGAGAGGATGTTAACTGGGGGAAGAGGCTAGCAGTGAAGGCCAATATGAAAACAAGGCAAAAGCTATCAGAAATTGCAAAGAGAAAGAGTTTTTTAAAATGCTGCCCCTAAATGTTAAAAGGGTGAGCTCTATTAATTATATATTTCTGCAGCGATGGCTGTTTTGTTTGCTTATTTGTTTTTCATCATCTCCCACTCCCCCAGCAGAAATTAATTCACCTTTGCATCAAACGTTCTCTTTGTGTTGTCAGAAACTGCAAATACTCATTTAATGCCTCAAACAATGCTATAGACCAGTGTGCGATGTTATAGCCGTGTCTCTCTAATTATGTGATGTTTGTAAGTCAATATGATAGCACGGAAATCATCTTTTTCCATTTCTACCACTCGGCAAAACATGCTCTTAAAGGGAACTCCGGACACCCAGTTCTTTAAACTTAAAACCACAGAGTTGTTTCTGAGTTTCTTTTCACTTTGCTCTCCACATCCCATCAGTGGCCAAAAGACAAGGATTCTTCATCTGTAAACAACTAATATTCACCCTTTCTCATAATTCCCACTGCCCTAGCCTTCTCCAGACCCACACTAGTTCTTGTCTGAATTACTGCAGCCCCTCCCCACAGGTCTTCTTTCCTTAACTCTTCCCATCTCATTCTCGTCTACACATTCTGCTGGGTTAAAATTTCCTGAAAACAACCATGAACATGTCAGGAAGTGACTTAAAGTGTCCTGTGGCTCTTCTCTGCTTATAGAAGACTTAAATAAGAAACTGCAGATGCTAATACTGCTTAATGCCCATCTCTCTTACTAGAACATAAGCCATAACAGAGCACGGGCTTTGATTTTGAACTGTACTGGGCTCATAGGAGATGCAATACATATTTATTGAATGAATAAATGAGTAAAAATCGATGAATGGTTGGATGGATGAATGGACAGAGGAAGGCTGAGTAGATGAACAATGCCCCCTTCACAGGTTTGTTTACAGAATTAAATAAATAAAATCATGTACAGAAGAGTGCCAAGCACAGAATCTAGGCTTGTAAAATGTGGGTCTCCTTCTTTATTTTCTCTGTTATACTCCTTGTACCATTCCATGCCTATCTCTCAGCCACAGAAGGTCAGGGCCCAACTGTGGAAGGAACATGTTTCCAAGATGTTGAATTTGCACCTGACACTGTAGGCAGTGGGGGATACTCAACTTTGAGGCTTTAGTTTAGGAGAGATAACCAGTTGCTTTGTTAGGTAACAACTATGGTGACAAGATGGAATGAAGGAGGCGACTTGCAGATGTCAGATGGGCAGTGAGAAGGCTTGCAGCAGGACAATGGTAAAGACATCTTGGGCCTGCATCAGGATGATATGGAGAAGACATAAGGTTGAAAGGGACTTCCAAGGGAGATTTATGGGGGAGCTGGTGAGCTGGGATAGAGACAGCCTCTACTACCAGACCTCAATCTCTAAAACTAGGCGTAAGATCAAGGCTCAGATGTCCTTCATGTTTTTGTCTTTTTTTTTTTTTTTTTTTTTAATATGGAGTTAGAAATAATTTGGCTTTTTAGAGCTGAAATCTAAAAACAACACATCCGGGGACAGTAGGCTTCTATTGTCTTCGATCACGAATGTCCTGGTGAGTATGTACCCTATGGAGAAGGCAGAAATGACATGGACCAGGGAACCTTAGATGGAGAGTGTTTTAAAAGGCAGTTTTTAAAAAGCCCATTTTGTGGAAGAAACTAGAAGGCTCATAATTGCTATCTGCACTGTGGTTTCTCCTGGGGGCTGGGGAGGGAAGTGGATTAAAGAAAAAGTTTAGAAGGCCATAGGCATAAATATCGAAATAGCATGAATTTTAATATATACTTTTAAAGGGGTTAGGCAATGATGAAAAGATATGACTGCTTTCCTTTTATTTCTCTATTAAATTAAAATTCCTACACAAGTGCAATGGCTATCTTTTTGAAAACACTGCATAATTTTAAACTTTGGGAAGGTTTATCTTTCATAGCCACAAATCTTTGCAAAAGCCTTTGGCTACAGGAAACACAGGCTCCAAGTCTGCCATATGAGGAAGGCTTTATGTGTGTTTCTGAAAGGTAAGTAGCTTGAAATCAGTACTCTTCCATTTGTGAGTGAAACCACCTGATTATTTAAATGAAACAGAAAGATGCATGAAACATTCTTCTCATCCCAACTAGATAAGAAGGCTGAGCTCTCAAAACATTCTTCATTGTCTATCATTTAAGAATTATCAGATTATCAACCACAGTATTTCAAAAAAAAAAAATAGTAGTCCCAAATAACATTGTAAATCTCATTCCCTACTATCCATGCTTCTGAACAGAACAGGCAACAGACATGTATTTAAATAGACTGTCAACGAAATGAATCCACAGTTTATTGCTACTATTCATCTTGGCCTCCACATTATTCTTCATTCATTAAAAAATGGTTCATTTCCTTTGGCCTTTATTCACTGCCTAATATTCCTAATGAACTTAATGTAGCAAGTGATGTAATCAGACAAAAGACCTGTAAGAACCCCTTTTCTGCCACAATAAGCAGAATTAAATCATATTTAATTAGGATTTTAGTGTTCACCAAAATCTCGGTTAACTATTTATCACCCACACTGCTGTCTATTCTAAGCAGCCTTCTCTTTCTAAGTAGGAAAGCACTATCTCTTTGGCTCAGTTCTCTATGTTGCACACCATAATCTACCAGGCAGGTGGCACACTTAGTTCTAGCCATGAATTAGTCACTGGATTAAGGTTCGCTTTAATTCTCCATGGCCAAGGAGGCCCAATGCGGTTTAGGAGACAGAATGAAGTCACACTAACAGCCACTGATTTATAATCACAGAAGAGGAGAGTCCAGCAAACCTGAGAAGAGTTCTGAGAAGGAGTGGCTTCTGTGTAGATTTTGCTGGAAGTCTTTGCTGTGTTTTAGTGAGGATGAAAGAGTTGTATATGCAGAGAGGGAAACTGAGAACACACAAAGGTGGGGGAAAAGAAATCTGTGACAAGAAAGTATCAAGAAAGTAAAGAGGAGTGAATCACTGTTGGGGCACTGGAGGGCATGTCAGCTTCAGGAGTTTGTGCCAGATCTCACAGGAACAGGAAAATCCTGCAGGGTTTGTTTGGTTTGGTCTGGCTTCACTTTTCTGTCTCTTTTCCCCTTTCCCCTTTCCCCTTTCTCCTTTCTTTTCCTTTCCCCTTTCCCCTTTCTCTTTTCCTTTCCTTTTTTTCCTTTCCTTTCTTTTCTTTTTTCTTTTCCTTTCTTCCTTCCCTCCCTCCCTCCCTCCCTCTCTCTCTTTCTTTCTTTCTCTCTCTCTCTTCCTTCCTTCCTTCCTTCCTTCCTTCCAGAAATAAACATAGTAGAAAAGGTGTTTTGAGGAAGATGATTAGGCACCTTACTAAATAGTGCAGCTAGAAAAACAACTAGGGTTGATTTTGCAGCTTTCTGGTTAGTCTAACACCAGGGTGTTAGCAGAGACGCACCCAAAAGGGGGTTTTGGTGCCTTTCAAGAGGCTTATAAAGGAAGATTTGTTGACAAATTGGACAGGCTTATAAAGGAGAGGCGAAGGTAAAATTTGCTGAGTGGATTTTGACCTGGTTCTTACTCTGGCCCCTACCATGTCTGCCATTCTTTCCCATCTGCTAGGACACAGCTCCACACCACCTTTTCTGCTTAGTCATCTCAGAGCAAGCCAGCTGACCAGGACTCTCCCCCAACTGAGCTCATGCAGCCTATATGGCCAGTGCCTTCCACATGGCAGCCATCCTAGCCACCTCGGATACTTCTAGCAGGTTTCCTATCGCTCTCCAGCATGACAAGTTCTCTGCAGCATGTCTGTAATCACCACGTTCCAGGGCCTGATCCACACTGCACTGTAGCGCTACACAGGTATTTGTAAAAAGAATAGTGAAAGTTGATCACAATAGTTTTCCTCAAGGCTTTTCAAAAGGGGCTCAATTCTGGCTAAGTGAATAAAATCTCTCCCTTCTATAAGGGCTCAAGTGCTCTATAGTAACTCAAAAAGGATCATTTTCTGTCCAGAGCTGCTTTCTGATAAAGGTCAAGCAATTTTAAAACAAAAAAATAAATGTCCGTTTGATTTGACATTTCGAAAGAGAGCTGAGAATCTGTCAATGATAACCTATATCTTCCTTTTTCTGCTCCATCATCAGAACACCAGGCAGGTATAACAAAACTTCTCACGGATCTCAAATCAGAATTATGTTGAATTTTCTCACTTAGTCAATGGGGAAGGCAATTCTTTATAGGGAAGAGGACAAATATCAAGCATCAATTTGCATACAGGACAAACTCCCTAGGATGTGGTTTATGCTGTGTGTCTAATAACATGTGCTGTCTTATGTTTAAAGGACACATTTGCAAAAATGATTTTACGTGCTACTCACACGTCAATAAGCTAGCAATATAGCATATGCTTCTGACTTAGTCAAATAACATTTTAAGGCTTATTAAGAGATAACAGTAATTCACAGTTCCATCAGCCACCATCTTAGGTGTTTCACTGACATCTCAACACCTCTTACTTAACTTCGAGGCCAAGAGTCCTTTGGACTTCCAAAATTACTGCTCATGTACAATCCAGAATAAGCCTGTAAAAAAGAAATCTTGAATTGTTTCCAAAAGGGTTGGGCATGGGAAGTGTAAACCAAAAATAGGTAGCTTCTTGAAAAAATTGAGTCTCTAACCAGTAGTTTTATCACTTTTTTTGAAGTAAAATCAAATCAAACATTAGCTACATCCATGTTTGAATACAGAACATATTCCAAAGGAAAAATGAACATTTTTGAGAAAGCGTTTCACTCGGTTGCCCAGGCTGGAGTGCAGTGCTGCAATCCATCATTGCTCACTCCAACCTCAACTTCCTGGGTTCAAAAGATCCTCCCACCTCAGCCTCCAACTGGCTGTGACCACAAGCATGCACCACCATGTCTGGCTATCTTTAAAATTACCCTTGGTAGAAATGGGGTCTCACTCTGTTGCTCAGGCTGGTCTTGAACTCCTATGCTCAAGTGATCCTCCCTCCTGGGCCTCCCAAACTGCTGGAATTACAGGCATGAGACATTGTGCCTGGCCCAGACTTTTAAAAAAATTATGAATCACTTTGGATTACTCATGTGACTTTATTCTTCTGTGTAGATAATCTGGATTTAACCATCATAGGGGAAAATGATTCTAGAATATAGATGCTAGATGGCTGCAAAGAAGGTAGGCTGCTTCTTCACAGATACAAACCCTAGGAGGGAATGAATAAAGAAAAAAGCCCCAAGTAACTGATTAATGGACATCCTTTCCAGGGTGATTCACACACCACCCCTGCCTGTGTGACCATTATGGATTTATTAACATTAAGGCAATGTTATTCAAACAGGTATCAAAACATTTTAATGCAATGGAACACTGAGTGAAATATTATTCCTACCTCTCAGCAGACTGAAACAAGCTGAGCTAATTGCATTGCCAAGGAGAACTGACTCAGCCTCCAGATGCCATTTAAGGCTCTGAAGTTTATCTTCTAAAACTGCCGTATTTAGTGTAATAATGAGCTAATGGCATGCACAGAATCAGTTGTCCCCATACTGTGTTGCCCAGTGGATACCACTGATTACATCCCTCTGCTCCAATTACATTTTTGGAGGCTTAATACCAGAATCAATGAGGAGGCTCCTGTCAGTCAATAGCCTGAATTTACTGGGCACCTCCTGGTACAGCCTCGGTTCTCTGAGGCCATGGTAGGGGTAGGAACATGAGAGTGGAGGTCAGGGTGCTATCTCCTGAAAGCATCAAGAGGTATTGCATGAAATTATTAAAGAGCAGATGTTAAGCACAAGAGAAAATGCAAAGTGCCAAATAAAAATAAAGACATATTTAGAAAATGTACCAAAAGCTTTTTTTTCCCATTTTTCATTAAAGCTATTTTCATTTCTGAAAATAAAAATTAATTTCCTATTCCCTGATTTTAGCAATATCCTTATTCTTTACCCCATTTCCCCTAGACTTCATTTTTTTTTTTTTTTTTTTCCCTATGAAACAGAAGAAAACCTAGCAGTGCCTGCCTTAAGTAATCTTGCCAGTATGTTGGGGATCCAATGACTGTCTGGAAGGTGAGCTAGCCATCCATAGCAGCCAGCAGTCACCACAAGGTCGCTTTCAAAAAGCCACTCTGAAGGTAATAGTGTGTGCATGAATGTCTATAAGCTGGGGGATAAGAGGAAACAAGTGACAGCAGGTAAATTCAGGAAGTTTTATTTGAATATGTCGCAACTCATGTTTTCACATTTAGTACTAAGGCCATTTACTGAATGTTCCCAGGACAGGTCTGTGGCTCAAGGAGGCAAAGTTTTAAGGAACATGAAGTGCTTTTAAACCATAATAAACTCTTTTGGCTGGATGCAGTGGTTCATTCCTATAATCCCAGCATTTGAGGGCCGAGGTGAGAGGATCATTTGAGCCCAGCAGTTCAAGACCAGCCTGAGCAATACCATGAGACTCCTGTCTCTAAAAAGCAAGTAAAAAAACCCCAAAATAGCTAGGTGTGGTGGTGCACACCTGTGGTCTCAGCTACTCCAGAGATAGGATAAGGCGGGAGGATCATTTCAGCCTAGGAGGTTGAGGCTGCAGTGAGCCGTGACAGTATCACTGCATTCCAGCCTGGGTGACAGACAGAGATGCTGTCTCCAAACAAAAAACAAAACAAAACAAAACAAAACAAAATCTCTCTTGCTTTCTTAGTCCTGCATGTTGTAAAAGCTTGGCACTAGCAGAGTCATCACACCAGGCCTACCTGGCTCCCCACAGCCACTTCTTTTTATTCTACCCATCTGTCTCCCCAATTCCTGAGCATTTCCACCCTCAGACCCTTCTTTGCTCTGTCTGCCCCAGTAACTGGAATGCCCTTCTCATCTCTTCTCCTTCTTTACTCCACACTACCTCATCTGTAGGCTCTCGCTCAAGCATCCCTCTCCCAACAGGGCCACTGCCTTCCTACTCTGGTTTCCTGAAACATTTGTCATTTTGTCACTTAATCATTTACTACCTTTGTTGTTATTCCACTTCTTCATGCAACTGTATACTGCATCTTTAATGAGGTCTTAAGATGCTCAAGCGCAACAAGTTGGAAACTCCTGGCAAGGTTTCCATTCTTGGTTTTAGAGCAAGCAAAGTCTGAAGATGTGCCAAGAGCTGCGGCTCACTTTGAAGCCCACATGGGAGCCCAAAAAATGGAGAGGGAAAGAGAACAAGCCAATTAGCACTGAAGTGACTTCAGTGCATACCATGCTGCAGGAAGTTGCTGGAGTTCCAGGGCAGGTTTAAAGACAGTTTAACCACAATGCTCATGTACACTTCTTGTCAGCAGGGGATTAATTTAAAAGCAGATTTCTTAGATAAAATGAATAAATCTCTGCGGGTCTAAAGCTGCAGAAGTAGAAGTTAGGAAGTAGCCACTCTGTGACATTATGCAAGAGTTTAAATCGTTTTTTCCTGCTCTTCCCCTCAAATCAATTGCAAGAAAGTCACCTTTTGTTGGTTCTTGGGAGATGGGGAGAACCAAAGAACCCCAATGGTTCTTGGGAGATGGGGAGAATCAAAGAACCCAGAAAGAGGAGTTTGAAGGGGAGAAGTAATGAAAGCAAACTTTTGTCAATTTTACAATTTAGCCAGGACACCTCTACATGTTACCAGATCCTCACAGAGTGAAGAGACAGAAGATAGTGTTCGGTTGTAGTCCTACTTTCCCTTTTCAATGTATCTGAATATAAAGAACATCTTCAAGAATTCAATCTAGTTGGAAATTTCCATTAGTTCAGTTTTATACATGCCTACTATACTCACAAGTTTAAGAAAAAAGCAAATCATAATCTTAGAAGTTACTAGTACAACAATACTCATAACATTTATAAAAATAAAGCAAAATATTACATTTATACAAATAAAGAAAAATTTCAACAACTACTACCACCTTCGCAAGGAAAATACAACTCCCATATAAACACTCTTACCATAACAGCCCCAATCCTTCCCCAGATCTTACATTAGGTCTGAGCTACTACTCACACAGTGACCCTTGAAGATTTTATTAAACTAAGACAAGGAAGTTATATGCAAGTATTTAAAAAGGATTTTACCTACAATTGTAAAAACATTACTTGCTTAAATACAACAAATGGAAAGCTCTATTAACCAAAATATATCATTCCTCACACATTTTGGTTCCTTGGGGTTTTACTGCCTCCATTTCACCATATACAACATTAAGTATGTCTAATTTTCAAAGCAGAAAATATAATTATTTCTTTTGTCAGTGAAAATCTTAGGTAGAAATAATCACTAATGTGAACATTGCCATTCCAGGTTATTAAATTCAAATGAATATAAATGCTGTTCTTTCTAAATTATCTTTCTAATTTGAGGCACAAAATGGCTTTTTGCCCTCACCTACAAGGCTTGCCTTTAATATTCTCTGAAAGATAAATTACATTATTATCTTAGGAAAGTCTGCTGAAAATCATTGAATTTTTAGTTCTAGGAGCTGCAGATATTTCTTGTTTGACAAAGGATATCAATATCTGTCACTGACACCAAGACTGGATTTTTAAGGCATTTGTGGTGCAAAAGAAACAAAACAAATTTTACCTCGGCATTCATCTTAAAGCAAAACATCTAAATAAATCAGACCTGGCTAAGAACACACCTGAGGTCTTGGCTGGATTTAATTACACAAAGAATTGGCAAATATACAGTCATAATCCACAAGCAGACTGTGGCACTCCTCAAATCATCTCGACACTGACATGTCACAGGCTGTTGATTTTCCAACACACTGGAGGCTGGAGCCATTTTGGAGCCAAAGTGGATGAACAAGTATGCAGGCCACCAGTGCCTCTCACTTATCATGGGCAACTTTATTCTAGATTTAGTCTTTTCATCATGGTTATGTAAAAATGGTTGAATAGAAATTAAGATGAGTACAAACAATAACATAAACACATTTATAGTTTGTTGAATGCTGATTGCATGCTGAGCACTACATTTGCTGTGCGTCTCATATTCAATGGATTCATTTGTTTGGAACTCACAACAACTCTGCGAGCTTGGTATATTGCTCATTTCACAGATGAGGAATTTTATTCTCTATGGGAGACATAGAGAAATTAAGTCACCTGCACAAGGTTATAAGGATAGTTCATGTATCAGAAAATTATGTGAAGTAGTAAATGAAAATCTCATGGAAAAAAAGGGGGAGATGGTATTGAAATCTAAATAAATTTATCTGAATACTTCAATTCCATTCACTATAGTTTCGTATTTCCTTCAAGTTTGGGAACGAGGAGCCTCTAAGTCACTGACACACCCTGTAGACCCCTTTGGATCCCAGGAGAGAGGTTTGATCTGATCCAATTTCCATAGAAAACTAAAAGAAACAAAGAAATTTATAAAAAGCCAGGCCTAGAGAGTTAATCAAAGATTGTCAGATGCATGCATATCTTAGTCACTGATACTCCAATTTTGTTGTTGTTGTTGTTGTTGTTGTTTATTTGAGGCAGGGTCTCACTCTGTTGCCCAGCCCAGGCTGGAGTGCAGTGGTGTGATCATGGTTCACCGTAGCCTTGACCTCCTGGGCTCAATGATCTTCCTGCCTCAGCCTCCCAAGTAACTGGGACTACACAGGTGCATGCCACCATATCCAGATAATTTTTGTTTGTTTGTTTGTTTTTTGTATAGACAGGGTTTTCATCATGTTGCTCAGGCTGGTTTTAAACTTCTAGGCTCAAGTGATCCACCCACTACAGCCTCCCAAAGTGCTGGGATTACAGGTGTGAGCCACTGCGCCCAGCCTAACACTCCAATTTATAGTGGTTTCCATGGAAGAGGGAGCAGTGCTTCTATCTCAAAGCCAAAAGCAGGTTAAAGAGACTTAGAAACATGCATTGGGAATAGACGCAACATTATTGTTTCCTTTGAAATGTTTGTATTTTGGGTTATATTTGAATTATAAAACCATTACTTGTTAAGGGTTTCTTTGAGGAAAACTCCACCATCAGTGCATATTTTAATTCATAAGTATCACAAAACTTCTAGCATCCTGTCTTCTTTTGCCTCAAGGACTATGCAATTCTTGAGGTTTCCGTTTTATCCAACATACCGGAAAAATGTCAATCCATTAGACATTAACCAAACAATGATCTACAGTTAGAGGCTAAAGTATTCCTGTAATTAAATCCTGAACAAAAGCTATACAGTAAAGGAACTTTTATCGTTCAACACAATACAAATTACAGTAGACTTTTTCTAAAATGTATACTTAGGGTTTTATTTTCTCATCTTCATTCATGAGCCTCAGATATGCAACATTTGATGGAAAGAAACCTTCTTGTACATATCAATTTATCCTGGGCTCATGAACTGATTTTTCATTCCTTAGAGTTGCAGAGATAAGCAGGCCAATTACATATAGCTTCTAACAAATCCACTAAATGCATGAACCTTAGAATCCCGACTCTGGCAACTGTGGGAAGTTACTTTCTTCAATGAGCCTTAGTTTCTTTGGTTGTAAAATAAGCTCTTGTAAGTATGCAGAATTCTCACAGAATTACTTGAGGTTAAATAAGAATACAGATGTGGAGTTTTTAGCACAGTGCCTGGCATATAGCGTGGCTCCTCACATAGAAGCTAATACACACACACACACACACACACACACACACACAATTTATGTAGAATAGCAACACAAAGAACACTAACTCCACCATTTCTTTTTTCTGATGTAGCCGTTTTAACAATCTGCCCTCTTGGTCAGTGGGTTTGAGGACAAGTGCTATATATTCAAATAAACACATCACAGAGGCATCTGGGCTCCATGATGATAGTGCCGATGGTAGCAATAGTCGAAGCTCTTACCTGTGCTCTATGATAGAAGTCCCAAGAGTAATCCTATCTTACAAATGAGGAGACTGCATAGCTGGTATATGGCGCAGCCAGGATTGCAACCCACACGATTTTGATGCCATATTATCCACACTTAATACCCACAAAATGAAATTCCCATTGTATCCTGTCCATAACCCAATTCTTGGGGTAATACAGGTACAAGCTCCTAAAACAAAAACCAGGGAAGTCTGCCATTCAGTCAGCTCTCAAGAATCATGAAGTGATGGACTCCATTTAGACAGTCTGCCTCACCTTCCCTCAAACCACACAGATTTATTGAGACCTGAACAGGTTAATTGTGGGCTCTATCTACCAGACCATGATGTGTTTTAGACACACAGAAATTATTTGTTTAATCTGAATATGAAATAACATTGAAAACAACTTAAGAATTACTGGTGTCACTGTATTCTGGGCATTTCCCACTTAACACTACTTATCTCAAAGTGCTTTTACTTATCCCAAAGTGCTTTCAAGTGGGTGCATACAGTTTTTAGCCATTTTGACATGGTTGTGGTAGCAGTATTATTTTTTACAATGTCAGAAAGAATGCTTAATAGAACAAGCACCACATAACAACTCTACAGTCATGAGTAGGGAGAAGGACATATAAAGTTTATTCATTTCTATCATTAATTGTCTTAAGTTGAGCAAATTAGTGAGATTCTATATACCTGCAACTTATAGCTTCCCTTTACTAAAGTCCTAGTATGTGTCAAAGCAGTTTTCATTCCTCACAGATATGTTATGAGCTAAATATCATTCACTTTCCCTTTGAAAGATGAAATAAGCTGAGGCTCTCGAAGATTAACTTGCCCGACATCACCTAGCTCATTAGGAGGCACAGGTGGGACTTGAACCCAGTTCTGTCTGAATTCAAAACCTACAAAATGTCTTTCTGTCACATCAAGCTTCTTCAATGAGATGCTAGAAAATCAGGACAGTGAGCAAGCTGGAGATAAAGGAAGATTTGGAGGAACACGGGAAGTGTGATCCTCACACACAGATCCTGCAGATTTCAGAGCATTTTACTCCATGATAAAGGTTTACCCTGACAAAAAAGATGGAAGACACAGGCTGATGGCCTGGCTGGAGTGAGGGGCCAGTCTGGGCTTGACCTTCCTGGAGAATTGTGGACTTGAATTTTCGAAGAGAGACAGTTTCCAGTGGAAAAAAATGGTGGTTCCACAAGACACCGAACACCACGCAGCACTCTGGGCCTGGGGCTGCCAGACAAGAAAAGCATCCACAGGCTCAGTCAACCCCGAGACACCTCCACCTTGAGGCAGCAAGATCCAATTTTGTGTTTCCTTTTTATGTTCACTGATCTTTGTAAACTCAGGGCAGATCAAGCTGTCTGTTACATTCTGGATTAAATTACTTCTTAAAGACAACATGTAAACAGATGTCCTGGAAGTAGCTTCTTTGAGGAGCAGCTTGAGTTACTCCTCACGTTGGAGCTCTGGGACTCCTACTCCATCTCATCCACCTAACCTCATCTTCCTTTAATCTCTATCTTCTTTATCCTCACTCAACCTTTCCCAACAATGTCATGGGAGAAAAGGTAAATGGAACAGTAGTGTATGCTTTTGATGAGCAGAAATGTCACGAGGCCTGGGCAGAGAGGAGATGATAGCAGTGATTCTGGAAGTGTGTAAGTGGTAAGTTAGCCCCTCCACCTGCATAAAACTTCCTGGAGAAGCAACATTTGGTGTCACACGAGGGCAGAACAACGAAACGTGCAGCATTATATAATGCTGCAGAATGGATCCTTTGTTGAGACTATTACAGCTTTGGGAATTCACCGGTAAGACTATCAGTGTTCCCACCCACAGTTCTCCAGATGACCAAAGAAAAAGCAATAGCTATGTCACACAGGGTGCCATAGGTAGGGCCAAGGGTTTGCAGTAGAGATGGGCAAGTGGTGGTTACAAAGTAAAGAGGAATATCCTCAAGGAACATCCCTGGGGATGTTCAGCAGCAACCGGGGAATGTCTGTTTTCAAAGGAAGAAGCAAAGGCAATTGTCCCACCATTCAGCTCATTAAAGGCATCTTAGCAGCAATTATGTCCAACCTGGATATTGGCATTTGCTGGAAACTTAAAGAGTCTTGACAATTTTTACCAACATTCCCCACGGTAAATTAAAATTAGTTGTTAATATTTTGGCAAAAAGATTTGTCCCTCATAGAGTCAAAATATGCCCTTTAAAGAAAATTCATCCATCCCATGTACTTCCACGAATACATACTAAAACAGAGGTTGGTCTTTGGGGCAGGCACATTTAGAAAGCAAATGTCTATTCCTATTGTCTCCTGGGGTGTGGGCAAGTGGTCCCCCAGAGAGAATAAGGGCAGATATTTGCTTTATGATGGAGACCTGGGACTCAGGCATCTATCTGCACTTGCCCTGGTATGATATCTGGCAGGTATTCCCACTTGCCTGGCTCAAGGTCTGCTAGAAGACACCCAGGAGGTTGGATGCTGGCTGCTGGCACACTCTAGGTAGGCAAGGCCATGCTCAGACTTCCCTACTGCTGGGCCTGCTGCTTGCAGCTTCTGTTTCTGGTGCTGTCTGTTTCCATTGAAGTTAACATATACAGTAAATTAGTTTGCTTAATGAGCAACATTAATGCATTGATTTATGTGAAAATGTGACAGCATTTGCTTTACCCCATCATGTCCTTTACCCCATCATGCCTAGTTTATAGGCAGGATGGCCACCTTACTCATTCTCTGTCCATTATACATCTACTTATTGAGTACCTACTGTGTGTTTAGGTCTAGACTGGACTCTGAGGAAGGCATGCAAAACACTCAGAGGCTTCCACTCTCACTGAAGAGGCAGGGTTTGCACACATAAGGCAAAGGCAACTAATGACTGCAGGGATGTGCCCTGAGCAATGCTGAAAGGCTGTGACAGAATTCACCTACAGGGGAAGATGGTGAGGCATCAGTGTGAAGGAGGCTGGTTCAGAGTCACTGGGGTTGAGGCAGTGCCATCAAAAGAATTCTGAACAGTGAGTGTAAAGGCATGGAGTCTGCAGCACTGTTTAGGAATAATGAGTTATCTACAGGGGCTCAGAGTGGAGGATGCATTGGAGGAGTTGGCTACAGATCAGCCTGCAACACAGGCCGGAAGCATCTTGGGAAGTGCTGTGCTTCAGGTTTGAACTCAATCATGCAGGCTGGGGGTCAGTTAATATTTTCTGTTAAGAGCCAGATGGTAAATATTTTTGGGCAGTCTCTGCTTCTCAACCTCTCAACTCTGCCTTTGTAGGGCAAGAGCAGCCATAGACAATACGTAAACAAATGGGCATGGCTGTGTTCTAATAAAACTTTATTGAGAAAAACAGGCAATTTGACCTGTGGCTACAGTTTGCCAATCCTTATTATAGGTGATGGGAAACCTCCTAGGACTTTCAAGCAGGGGATTCTGACCTGACACAGTGAGTATATTACATAGGTCACAGTGCTGCTGATCAGAGGATATAGTGAAGGCAAAGGAGGTGGGAGGCAGAAGGACGGGTCAGGGAGCAATAATGGCAGGGGTGTGCATTTCTGATGCCTCTGTGAGTCTCACTCTCTGGTACACTCCTCTGTACACTCCTCTGTCCCTCTGCCCTCAGCACATTGACTCATAGCCACACTTCACTTGGAAGTTCTACAAACTAAGGCATCATTCTCAACCCAGTTGCATTTCCTAAAGTGCATTTTGGCAAAGATGTCTCTTAAATTAATTAAGTATAGATCAGCACAAAGGTAACTTGTAAATTTGACAGGATGTAGGAGATGAAAAGGATGGCTTGTAAAGAAAAATGTGGAAAATCAGGGTTTGATTAAGGTAAAACAGAGACCAGCATGATAAATGAGCACAATCAGCCCTTTTATCTTTTAATACTGAAGTGAGAAGAAGGACTTGGATCAATGCCCCCATCAATGACTAACTCTTCCCTCTCTTCTCAGAACAACACTCACTTGCTAAATGTGGAGACAGGGGAGAAAAAAAATCCTTTCTTAGGCATTTTTCTGAAGAGGGTTTCCAAACAGAGGCCCTGGCTGCCAGCCCTACTTTTATGAACACATGAAAATTCCGTGGCAATTAACAAAATCCATCTGCATTAATGTGTTGAAGTTTCTGCAAACCCAGAATTAAATTGAACATGCCAATTCTAAATCAATGATTATGGGGAATTGTGCAGCAAGTCTTCGTAACAGGACAAAGGTCATCTTCGGCACAGCTTGAGTAGAAACCAAGGTTTTGGAGTAATGAGGCTTTATAATAAATGAGGACCTGCTTTTATTTTTTTAATCACTCCAGTATAGGTTGCCCCTATCTGAAAACGAACTATGTTCCAAAGTTTTCAGTGCAATTTGGATGATATTTTCTCTCGGGAGCACAGTATAGATGTGGGTCAGTTCCCAGGCTAGCCCTTCAGTGTTCATTTGAACACAAAGAGAAATGACAAAAAAACAGTAAGAAGCAATGGCTTTGCAGTAGTAGTAATTAAGCAAATCAAATACAATTTTGAGGTTAGAAAATCTTTTATTTTCAAGTTTTCTTAAAAATAGAGAATTTAAGGAAATACAAGAGATACAGAGATTCATTCTGAGGTTCTTATCAGTTACAGCGCTGTCCTCCTACCTGTTCATTTGACACAAAATACACTGTCTTTCTTGGAAACCTCTATTCTTTGAAGACTCCAAGCTTGTTCTTAACTGGGCCTTAATGGTTGCTGCTGTATCAGTCAAGAACACATTTCCAAGTGAGTTTTAAATGCCTATATCCTTCTAATGATCAAGGTTTCTTAGAGAAGCACCCACCATGAGTATCTAAAAGAGACCCTCCCTATCCTAGTCAGCATCTGTACTGTTACACTGGGTCAGTTTCTTCACAGTTTTTAAAAAAATTTTATTATTTATTTTTCTTTTGATTTATGTGTTTACTGTATGTCTCCTCCATTTGGATATAAGTTTCATGCAAGCAGGGACTTTGTCTTCTTCGTGCCACAAGTGTTGAATTTTATATGTATAAAAATGGGTATAATTTTAAACTATAAAAATTATTATATTAATATGGATATGTTATATATTAATATAGGTATATGAATACATAAAACATATGTATTAATATAGATGTGATATATATATATATATATATATATATATATATAAACTGTTGCCTGGACCTTGAGGGGTTATATAGTTGCTTTCCAGGGTTGTGTAATTTGGGGGCAGGATTTCTCTATTTTCTCCAATTTAACTCCAAAACCAGTGGCGACAATTATTTGATAGAGAGACCCATGCTGAGAATCATTATTTTAAAGTTCATTGACAGACACCAAAAGAGCTTGGTTCCTCATAAATGAAATAATCTGTGGTCAAGAGGGAGAGTTCTTCCTTTAGTCCATGAGTCAAATTTGAAAGAGAGACAGAGGAAAGTGAGTTTTTAAAAAGTTTATATATGTATCAATAAGTAAAAAGAGTATAATGTTGACTCAACTAACTGTATGTCTGTAAAAGCACAAAAATGGAGATCAATAGGTGAAAGCAAAATTTCCCAGAGAAAAAAATGCAAGCACTGAGGATGACAGACCAAAATACTGTCACAGGCCTCCAGGGGGTGCCACCAGCATAGCACATAGTTGCCATTTTACATGGAGTAGGAAAGGATATGCTAATAGGAAGCAAAGAGCAATTAACAAAAACATTTATCAGAAACCCATCATGAAGATTGGGCAACATGGGGAGATCCCATTTCTTAAAAAAATATATATATACATATATGTGTGTGTGTGTGTGTGTGTGTGTGTGTGTGTAGTTAGGAGTCTGTAATAAGCAGATTCTGTGTGTGTGTGTGTGTGTGTGTATATATATATATATATATATATAGACAGAGACAGAGAGAGAGAGAGAGTGGCACATGCCTGTGGTCTCAGCTACTCTGGAGGCTGAGGTGGGAGAGTCTCTTGAGCCAGTGAGTTTGAGGCTGCAGTGAACTGTGATCATGCCACTGCACTCCAGCCTGGATAACAGAGCAAGACCCTGTCTCAAAACAAAAACAAAAACAAAACACTACCATGAACCAAGAACCTAGCTAAGTGTTTTTATATATAATCCTTACAACAAATCTTTTGAAGTTCATATTCTATTTTCTTTATTTATCTTAATGAGGAAACTGAAACTCAAAGTAGTTTAATCAAGAAAGGATAATTCTGGGTTATGGATCCAGGTTTAAATCAAAGTTTGTCAGGATTTGTATTTTTTCCTATTTCATTGCTCCAGAAATGACATACATTAGTTAGGTATTTACACTTAAAAATCTGAACATAAAAAATTTACAAAATAAATAATGGGGAAGTTTGACTGGATATTTTCTTTTCAGAAAAAGTAAACTTTTGCTTGGTAAAATTGTTTACATTATAATAGTGACTGATTTTCTTCGGGTCCATAAGAATGACTTTAATTACAAAACAAGTGTACTGTGTACTGTGGCTGTGTTTCTCAACTGTCTTCTGGAATAAATGTTAGAGTGAGGAGTCTATAATAAGCAGACTCTGTTAGCAAGTTACAGTGTCAGTGTCACATCATAGTTCTTTCCTATTTTCACGGTAAGTGAACAAATAAAATAGCTGAAAAATTATACCCAGAAAACACAAACCAGGAAAAACTAAAACATCAAATAGACCATTCTCCCACCATAACTTGGGAAAGTTACTTCTCTTTTCATATCTGTATCCACAAGGATTGAAGACTCATTGTAACAGTCAAGATGGAAGCAAGTAACTGGATCAATCCTAAAACAAAGTACCTATGGACATTTTATTTTATCTCCTCTTAGTCTAAAAATGTGTGCTTAAAAATGAAGCCTCCTATTTTTTGGTTTTCTAAGTCCCGTTTCTTCCCCTCTGTTTATTTAGTTTTGTATCATTTATTCCCATGTTTACCCTGCAAAATGCAACTCAAGCTCTTTCAAAGAAACCAGGACAGAAGCGAATGCATCATTTTGACAGTGGAAAATGACAAAACATCTTTCAGAATCTCTCCATGCATGGCTGATAAATGAGCCGCATCAACCACAAAGTCTAATACCAAGCAAAGCCTAGTGAAAACAAGTGAGCCCATTCAGAATATATCGAGGAAGACAGCACAGAATGTTTGACTGCTAAAAAAAAGAAAGAAAGAATTGTTTCTTTGTTGATTTGTAAACAATGAGCAAAATGAATAAGTAATATTGCAACTTAAAGATTTCAGTTAATTACTTATTTACTAAAGTGTGACTACAAAATGATGATCTTGCAGCTTTTATTTCTAAATTAATTTCTGATTGCTTATTTTTCTAAAACAAGCAGCGTGAAAAACTTAAAATCTATCTAAATTAGCAAAACATGCATATGATGCATGTAAGACAAATTCACACTATAGCCCTTTGCTCTTAACATTATATTTTACTTTAAAGAATCTTAAAAATGATTTTAAATGTTTGCATAATTATGAGGTTTATAAATATCAATATAAACAATACACATAAGTTTTTAAATTTAATTGTAGAATCAATAAAAGCAATTAGAAATTTCAGTAATAACTGCTATAATTTCAGAGGAAATTCATCACTAAGAGCCTAATTTATGCAATTAGAGGACTCTGGAGTTAAAAATATTAGGAGCAATGAGGTTGGTATTACCAGTACTAATCAATGTCATAGCCCTCTTTCTTTGCTGGGCCTTCAGAAAAATTAGATGATGTCATGTGACAAATCGTCATCTATGAAATATGAGTAAAAATGACAATGTCATTTCAGGACCAATGTAGGGCAAATCCTCTTTGTGATTCCCTAGGACACTATTCTCCTGCATGGTTTACTTAATCATAGAACAACAAGAGTTACTGGGTCTAAAAGAAAAATAAATTAGGATGAAAAAAGGAAATGCAAATCTAAGAAAACACAGATAATTTTCCCTTTAAAAACTGGACGATGTTCATTAAGTTTGAAGAAGACATGAGTCTTAGATACTTAGAGATGGAGAAGCACTTAGAGGTCATCAGATGCAACATCTCCAGTTATAGACGAGAACACAAAGGCTCAGGTTATATTTCATGTCTGCTTCAATGTCTCAGTACCATGAACAATTAAGTTCCTACGCATAAAAGGTAAAAGGTTTTGCTTTATATAAGTCAACATCTAGCCAAGCTCCTTTCTCTGCATTAGTTGCTAGGAATTGATATTGAAATATGTGGTCAGATACTTGTAAGTGTGCAGGGCCCTAAAGGATGATATCTCTGGCTTTATCTTAGTATTTTTTTGGAAATACTTATTTTCCCATTCCTGGATTTTCTCACTTTCTGTCTTGTCATACTGTACTTTTATTATAAACCACTTTAAATCCTTTGTGTAATTAGTTAGGTATAAATAAATTAACAAACAAAACTAAGTAATTCCAAAGCCCCTTCCAATTCTGATATTTTATTTTCTAGGGACTAGGGGAGCTAAACATTTTAGGTTTGAAATTTACAGCTAATTTCCCCCCAATATGTAAAGCAACCAACCAATCAAGAGTGTTGGGTTCTGTGCTGGGGCACCAAAATGATGTTCTAAATCTCATACCCCACAGGCCCACACTCATGTTATCAGGGTTTTCCTTTTTTAGAGACAGGGTCCTGTTTTGTTACCCAGGCTGGAGTACAGTGGCATGATCATAGTTCACTCTAACCTTGAACTCCTGGGCTCCAGCAATCCTCTCACCTCAGCCGCCTGAGTAGCTGGGACTAAAGGCAGGCACCACCGCACCTGGACAGATTTTTTAATTTTTTGGAAATGAAGTCTCAGTATGTTGCCCAGGCTAGTTGAAATCCTGGACTGATGTGATCCTCCTGCTTTAGCCTCTGGAGTCTCTGGGGTTACGGGCTTGAGCCACTGTGCCCTGCCTATCAGGAAATCCCACTGCCTTCATCCAAGAGTGCGATTCCCTCAGGGATGTATCATTGAATAATCAACAGGTAAGCAGGTTCTAGAGCCAGACTCCTTGAATTAAAATCTGATGAACTCGGCCATTTACAAAAGTCTTGACATTGAGCAAATGACTTAACCCCTTTGAGCCTCAGTTTTCCTTATGTCAAGAGGGCATGATAAAAAAAAAAAGCATTGCTATCAGGGTATAAATGAGATCATACAGAAACTATTTAAAAGTAGCTCTTATTGTTAATGGAAGAGTATGAAGCACCACGAAAAGATGAAGACTGAGTGACCACAGAATTAATATTATTTTGCTCTTGGAAAAGCCTAGAGGCTTGTTTCCGACTGCTCCTCATCAGTAGTTGGTGGCTCTTACAGCACTTACAATCAACTGTGTAGACTGGGAAGCAAATGGACAGATATGAATCAAACTCTTTTCTCCCCTAACATCCTACTTATGCCTTCTAGACTGGTATCAATGGATTGTCTATTGATTTTGGACTAAAAGATGAAGGCATCTAGTGACTAACGCTTCACATGACTTGATCTTCAGAACTATTGGTGGGGAAGGGGGAATAGTATTCCTTGATGATAGTCATTATTGTATGGTACCTGTGGCCAGAGAACAATTTAGTCCTCATGGCACAGGTTAGATGCAAACTTCTAACTGTCAGAGATGACAGATGAACAAGGCTTAAATTGCTGATAGAACACAAATCCCAAACAAAGGAAATGGGAAGGTTGCCGATGTCGAAAGCCGGGGCTCTCCTGATGAATAACTGTGGCAGAGCTCTTTCTCCCTAACTGTGACCCAAGTAATGTATGCAAGAAAGACAAATATATGGTCAAAATGTATGGCCTGAATGCCTTAGTATCATCATTATGAAATGAATACAACTGAATTCCCTAAGATAAAACTATCCTTCTCTTCCATTAGGAAAAAAATATGAGAGTCTCAATGGTGAAACCTTACCCTATGTAAGCTTCAGTGAAGGCCTGTTCATATGGAAGTGGGAATCAAAGTAGATTTTGCATTTGGCAGTTCGAGGCCTGAGTCACCCGCTGCTGCTTTGTACTAGTATTTCAGCTGGAGAGTCCCTGCATTTCTCTCACTTTCCACTGTACTCACCATCCAAGCTTGAGCGCTCAACAGGTACTCAAGAAAGGCTGATAGATGAGCTGAATTGAGGCTGAAAAGGATATAATTCCCTCTGGCCAGAGAAAGATAATTTTACACATCACAGACTGGCAAGGCTTATTGAGTCTGAAAGCTCACAAAATGAAAGAAAAAAGAAAGAAAAAGAGGGGGAGGGAGGAGAAATCTAGGAAAACAAGTAATTTTAAGATTTTTTTAAAAAAAGAGTTAGATTTTAGGTTTCCAACAGAGAAAAATCTACATTTTTCCCCAATTGGTGTTAGTATGTTTGTATTATAATGCACTATTTAAATCTATGTGTGTAATACCTGTGTTTTTAAAATCATTTTTGATATTAGAACAGAAATATTTTCTAGGATAGAATGATTCCAAATTCAAGCTTCCAGTAAAGGCAGTAATATTAAAAACAGGCAAGTCTAAATAGGTGCTGTTGACCTTCTGGGCTGGATCATTCTTATGGTGGAGGCTGTCCTGTACACTGCGGGGTGTGTACCAGCATCCTTGGCCTCTACACACTACATGCCAGTAGCACCATTGCCCCAGTTTTGGGAACCAAAAATGCTTGACATTTACCACATGTCCCTTGGACAGCAAAACTGTCCCTGGGTCTAGATGATACTTACATCTCTCATATCAAAGAAGAGTGAGAACCAATCTGTGTGTATGTGTGTGTGTGTGTATACGCATGTGCATGTGCGTGTGTATGTCTGCAATCACATCACTCATGAATTTATAGATTCACATAAATTAGGGCTAAATTATCCCCAATTATTTACTAGACTATCCTATTAATACATTTCTGTGAAACACTGTTTTAAATATAAGTAGAACATTTAAGTGCCAAGCTCTGTGTGAATCAGAAAGTCTAAACCACAGGGCAGAAAGAACAAAATGGCAGTTCTACAGTGAATTAGCATAGGATTCATTGTATAACCCTGAGAACAAGTCTCATATTTAAGAAACAGTTTGATCACTGAAAGGCAGGAAGCCATGGTGTGCCTAAATGTACCGCAGAAATAAACGGCTTTCCCTTTTTCTTTAAGAGGGCAAGTGAGATTGCTGTTCTCGCATAATCCTGGCTGTGCCCCAAGAGGGGAAGGAATTGGCCAAATGCTCTACACCTACAAGCAAACACCTTCACCAAGGAAACAGTGGCTCTTCTGTACTATATACTTTTTGGAATAACGTATTAAATTTCTCCAAGCTTTATTGTCTGCGCAATGGGACAATATAACTTTCAGGGTCATTGTGAGGTTAAAATGTAATTGTAGTGACTGTGCCTGATACAAAAGCACTTAATAAAATTCTTTCAAAATCTTAAATGTGTGGAACAAATAAATCAACAAATAGAACTTTTAATCCGCTGGGACAGCAATATTTGAACTTGCACTGATGGAAAGGCCGGAAGAAGACACTTTTGAAGCCATCTAGAGAAAGCAAAAGTGCTCTTGAATGGACACATAATCTACTTACATCTCAACAAAAAGGAAGGAGCATTCTGCAGAAGTAAGTTGTGTGAATCACATTCCACTGTAATTCAACTGCTGGGTATGGTGTCTTATTCAGTCACAATCCATCTCCTGTTCAGTTGGCCTGAATTTCTCCCCACAGCTTAGTGAGGAATGGCAAGCAAAAATCTTCTTTATACCAGAGATAGGCATTAATTATATTTAAATGGAATTATTACAGACACATGCCCACAGATTAGAAAGGCTTATAAAATTTTCCTCTTGTGAGAATGTGAAACATATATTTGATCTTCTTCTCTATTTCCTGACATATAGCTCCTACAGCCCTTGGAATTTCCAGAGTGATGAGTATCTTTTGTATGTGAATGAGGTGGCTGGGGATCCCTAGATAAATTCAGGTTGGGGGTTGGTCATCAGAAGACCAAAGCATGATTAGAGGATTGGAAGTTTCAGCCCCAAGCTCCAACTTCCTGGTAGGGGATAGGAGCTGAAGGTTGGGTGCCTCACTAATGGCCAATGGTTTAATCAATCATGTCTACATAATGAAGTCTCCATTAAAACCTAACAGGACTGAGTTTGAAAGAGCTTCCAGATAACTTGAACATGCGTAGGTTCCTGGAGGGTAGTGCGCCCACAGAGGGCATGGAAGCTCCACTCCCCTTCCCCGTACCTTGCCCTAACACATCTCTTCCACCTGGTTATTCATCTGTATCCTTTGTAACATCCTTCATAATAAACTGTAAATGTAAGTAAGGTGTGTCTCCAAGCTCAGTGAGCCACTTCAGCAAATTAATCGAACCTGAGGAAAGGGTCATGGGAACCCTGATTTATAGCTGGTTGGTCAGAAGCACAGGCCACAACCTGAGCTTGCTATGGCAGCTGAAATGCGGGGCAGTCTCGCAGGACTGAGCCCTCAACCTGTAGGATCTGACACTATCTCTAGGTCAGAAATGAATTGACGTAGAGGACACCCAGCTGGTGTCTGCTGAAGAATCTGCTGCAAAACTGGTCTCTTAGTGTGTCAGGGAAAACTCCCACACATCTGGGGTCTCAGAAGTGTTTTGTGTTGATGGTGTTGTGACAGTAGAGTAGGAAAAATTGAGTTTGTTTTTCCAAATCCTTACATCTCTCATATATGTGAAGAGTAAACAATGATTTGATGACTCTGAATGAAACCAACTGTGAGGAACAGCTGAAGACCAAGTTCCACTGGAATGATACTAGGGAGAGAACCCAGAATCTGCCTCTAACTCAAAATCATTTTGTTTCATGAATAAGGCAAGTCACTCCTTATCCATTTATTTCATATTGTTGGTCCAAGTGCTCTGTACCTCATGAAGGGTGTTCTTAGGGCAGAAAATGAGGAAACAAGCCTCCTCTTCATTCACTGCGTTCCAAGTTCACCAGCCTCTTGCTGTTCCTGAACACTCTGGCCCTTGGGGACTTTGCACCTGCTATCCCCTCTATTTGGCATGATGCTCTGTTCTCCAGGTATCTGCATGGAAAGTCACCACAGTGACACCTTTCAGAGCTACCTAATCTAAGACCTCAAGCTCAGTCTTTACCCCTCCTATTCTTCCTCTGAGTCCTCCCCAACTTAATTTTTTCTCATTGATTAATGTCTTAGCATTTTCACTTTATAACATTGTATGTTTTATTTGTTTATAATTTGTGTTATCTGTCTCCCACACTAAAATTTAAGCTCCCCAATAATGGGGATTTTGTCCATTTCATTCAGCTTTTGCCTAGAAGAGTTCCTGACCCTTCAACCTATATCTGTTCTAAAAATATATATGAATGTGAATCAAATAATATTAGAAAAAACATCATAACTTCCTCCAACTTTAAATCCTTCTTTGACTAGAAATGCTGCTAAGGGATGATATTGAAGACTGAAGATGAAGAACTTAAATGTGGTCAGTTTGAGACTCGGTTAGAGACAGGAAACTATTTTCATAGCACAAGTAAAAACGCCAATGTCCAGCCTTATGTTCAAGTCCAATGTCTTAAGTAACACAGAAAATGGTGCCTACAATAAGAAACGTGTTGATCCTTCTCATGAACCTTTTAGGATTCCACATAAACCCGTTTGCTTCTACAGGGCAATTAGCATTTATTTGTCTTTGTCATGATGGGCATTGGGCTTTATCTTTAGCTCCACTTCTCATATATTATCTCTACAGTAGATTTCTATTATTATCCCCATTTTACAGATTGGTAAACTGAGACTAACAGAAATCATGCTCAATAAGTTTCTTAAGTTTCCCAAGGTGATGCACCTGTGAAAGTTTTCAGATTCAAAATGTAGTTATCTGTGTTAAAAAAAAAAAAAAAAAAAAAAAAGACAAAAAGAGCTGAGGAAGGTGATAAAGGGAAGGTTCTCATACATAAATGCCTGATAACAAAAAGTATCACAAAAAAAACTGTGAAAACCTCAACCTTGGACAAAGGCCACTGCAACATTACTTTAAAAAAAAAAAAACTAAAGAAACCCCACTCTTGATTGTCACTTCGATTGATAAATACTTTGTTTTGGTTTCTGTTTGAACTTCTGGACTATAAGGTACTTCTGTGAAGACACATGCCCAGCAATTGCCTGTTCAAACTTACACTGGAGTCGCCCTTGGTACTGATCCTTGTAGCTAAGGATAATTACCTCAAAACAATTATGTAACCTTCTTCATTTTTTCTTTAAAATCCTTTGTCTTCCCTTACCTCCGTGAATACATACACAGTTTACTATGCCACAGGTTGTCCATTGCAATGCCGTTTCCTGGATAAATATCAGATTTTGGTGAGGCTCTGTTTGTTATTTAAGTTGACACATCTTAGGAGTATGTTTTCCACTTATTTTTACCAGGACAAACCCTATTCCTCCTGTTAACAAGCTTCAATATTTTTTCCAATAAATCTGTGTTCTGCCATTTTCTGGCTTCAAGCAACTTACCTCATCAGTGTGACCCTTTGTTTTTCTCTCCTCTATGTGGAAGTGATAATAATATCTATGGCTTGCGAATACCCAACAGATAGTAACTCATAGTATCTCTCAGCCTCTCTGCCAACCCTCAACATTTCCTCAGGGCCAACTTCACTTCAGGAAAGACCTGAGAATCCCAGAGGCCATCCATCAGCCTGCATGCCTACCCTGCTTTGTATTTGCAGCATGAAAAACGTGCTAACATCAGCCATTGATTTTGATTAGAATAGGAAGAAAAATAACAAAGAGAAAGGGAAATTAAAATATCTGAGTTTGAAAGAAAATGCCAAAGACATCAGAAGGATAGTAGTCTTTGTAGCATTACATAGAAAGGAAAATAGATAATTTATTTCAGGGCAATTAAAAAAAAAAAGATTTTTTTTTTCTCTTTTGAATGAAGCTGCCGCATGGCCTCTTTCTCTCTCTCAATGGAAATTTGAAATGGGAAAGTTTCCCAAATAATTTTAGATCAATCATGAGTTCATACGGTTTTGACATCATAACTCTTGTCATGTTACCATGCCAACAGGCAGAGAGGAGCTAAAAACTTTCCAAAGATATGAAAATTACGAGCCTAGATGGGATTCAGTTCTCCACTGGGTGAACACTAACAATATTGCCAAACTATAAATAACGAGGGCTGCCATAGCACCCTCTCACCCACTCTCCCTTGTTTCTTTCATTGAGCACTGAAAATATGTGATCTATTTTGGAAACAAAACCTGAAGATCCACTTCCCTAAATGGATGCCCTGCTGCAATAAAAAGTGATGTGACTCTTTATTACTGCTCTTGGAATAAACCACCACATTAATCCAGACACTCGCAGCTCTTACTCCACTTGTAACCTAACTCCAGCATATCTAGTTTTTACTCCATTTGCACCTAGAGGTAAAGATGCGCACGTGCTTGAGTGTCTTTTCCCTGTCTTGTGAAGATCATGCCAAAGTGCCTAAAATAAAGGAGCACACATACCACAAATTAGAAGGAAATATACTTTGGGTGTTGTTGCTCTTTAAAATATCTCCAGAATGAAAATGCCAAATTTTCCAATGTGCGGTATGTTTATACTCACCACTCTTGCTTGTCATTTTGATTGGCTTTGTTTTGGTTTCTGTTTGAATTTATGGGGTATCAGGTACTATTACAGAGCACAAGCAGAAGCTGTATCTTCTTCTCTTTCCTTATTACAGTGCTGCATAGATGGTAATAAAACGTGTACTTCCTAGATTCTTTGCTGATAATGAAACGACGAACAAAGGTTCTGCTCCTTTGGTGTGGTAGACTGTTAACTTTGAACCACGACAATGAACTGTGCCTGCCAGTATTCATGTTCTTGTATGGTCCCCTCTCTGAGTCTGGTTGACCCCATGACCTGCTGTAACCAAAGAATGCTTTGGAAGTGATGCTGTGCCACTTTGGGGCCCAAGCTGTAAGAAGCCTTGGCATTTCCTGCCTTTGTGTTGCAAGAATCCCAACTCACTATGTCATGGAGCAATGAGGTTTTCAACTTACAGCCCCAGCTGAGAACTGAGCCAGCAACTAGAACCAACTTGTAAGGCCCCCTTAGATGGGACGTCCAGCCCCAGTAGAGTTGTTCCAGCTGACACACAGCTGAGCTATCCTTGCTTAGCCTTGTTCCAACTACTAACTCAGGAGCAGACTTAGGAGCAAAAAAAGAAAATGGTGCTATTATAAGCCACAGCGTTTCAAGAAAGTTTGTTCCACAGCACTAAGGCATCATTAAGTATCGCATGTTTACTAAGAAAAGAGGACAACACAGCTCTTCAGGCAAACAAATCTGAGTTCAAATCCTTCTGCTCTCACATTTTTGTGATGTAAGACAATACGTTAAAGCCATATTTCCCACTTCTGAAAAGGGGGATAATTATGAATACCAAATGTATCAGGGTTCGAAAGGCAAAAACGAGGTCATCCATGCAAAGTGCCTAACATAGTGCCTGCCTTAGGATGAGCAGGTGCCACATAAGAGCTAAGGTTCACATTCTTTATGGAGGCACTGCAGAGATAAAGACCAACCTCAGAGAAAAACACCATTAATCCAGGAAATGAGATGTATATCTGAAACTATTAATAAACCATATAAGGGAATATGATGATAATAGTGATAATATTTTATATGTGTATCTTGAGGAAGGGAAAATAAATTAGTTCAAAGAAAGTATATTTTTGCATGGAAGGTGAGGGGAGGAAATAGCTGACTATGTCTGTACATTTGCTTTGGAGTTTACAAAAAACACTGAACAAAGACATAGTGAGGTAAAATTCACGGTCAGACAGCCTTAGGTAGAAGGACAGAAACAGGTTAAGGATGCCAAAATGGGGCTGTCTCGCCTCCCCAGCATTATACATCTTTCAAAAGAGAAGAACCTGAATTCTTGGGCCAGTGTTTCTGCCCCAATATCTGCTAGACTACAGAAGCCATTTGTGTAAACGTCCTTGCTAAATTGATAGGACCCAGGAGTAAGGCCAAGTAGTCCCACAGATGCATTAATCTTGGAAAGAAATAATGTTGTCAAATCACAGTTCAACCGCAAGTCTTTTCCCTCCCTGAATAGTGATTTCACCACACTCCTAGGTCTCCCCCTCTGAGTGTGACTTTCAATTTTTTTTAGACGTTTACACCTAGATTTCACATTTAGCTTTCATCAAAGGATGAAAGGATGTCAAATTGCTTTCCTCACAGTAATTTACTGGCGCCCTCAATTCTCTGGTATGGCCTGCCACCTATTATTATTGTATCTAATACCTGACAGAATAAAATTCCTGGGGAAACCCTCCCAGTTGCAAATGGAAGGTGCTAATATACTTAACATAGATGCTGTGAACCCAGGAATCAGCTTGGAAATGGTTTTCCTCTTCTCCATATGAAGCAAAACATGCAGCCCCGTAGGTGGTAGCAATGGCCACCCTGGTCTATTCAGGGTATAGCAGAGGAGAATAACAGGCTGAGACTGAAATGACTAAGTTAGAATAGGTATTCTAGAAGGCCAGAAATATTTGGAATTATGTTTCAGAATTAAGACAGGCTCTTGAACACAATTAGCATAGATAGAATTTCTTCCCCAAGGCATTTTTGAAAAGAGGTTTCAAGCAGCCTCATATCCGTGGAGTAGAAATAAGCCCCTGATCTAGTAAGATGTTGGCCTGGTGGTGAAGCAGGTTGACTTTGGAGGAGCCTTTCCTCTTGCTCTCCATTACTGCCCTCCTGCCATTGCTTGCTCCTCCCATTCCCATCTGAATTCCCTTTCTCTATGATGTTGTTCTCAAAAGCTGTTCATTCACCATGCCCCAAGAAAGGCATTAATTCATGAGGGCATAAGTGTTACTCCCCCTAGGAGTATGCACCTATTTACTGTAAGAATCTAAATCTTTCACATGTAGTAACAGTAGAATATCAGTCGCTTTCACGGGTGGTGGGAGTGCTTTGGTCACTTTCTTTTTTTTTTTTTTTTTGAGACGGAGTCTGGCTCTGTCGCCCAGGCTGGAGTGCAGTGGCCGGATCTCAGCTCACTGCAAGCTCCGCCTCCCGGGTTTATGCCATTCTCCTGCCTCAGCCTCCCGAGTAGCTGGGACTACAGGCGCCGCCACCACGCCCGGCTAGTTTTTTGTATTTTTTAGTAGAGACGGGTTTCACCGTGTTAGCCAGGATGGTCTCGATCTCCTGACCTCGTGATCCGCCCGTCTCAGCCTCCCAAAGTGCTGGGATTACAGGCTTGAGCCACCGCGCCCGGCCGCTTTGGTCACTTTCAAATCGTGCCATCTAGTAAGTTATTTCTACCTCCTCCACCTCCTCCAAAGCTGTCTTGCTCTTCCAGATAAATGTATTCATTGGTCAATAAAACCACACTTTTGGCATGTAACATATCTTAGAAACCACGAAGCCAAACAATACCTTGAACAGAATTTTAAAACCCAAAAAGTGTTTCCAATTTAATTGATCACACACAGAGATAAATGCTTTATTTCAACAATCACTGGCCAAGAGTGAAAGGAAAAGCAACCAAAGGAAGACAGAGAAGGCAGGAGAAAGCACGGTGAGTTCCCTACCACCACTGTTTAAGTTATAAGCTAAAGATTCAACCAAAGTATCTTTATCTGTCTCTTTGTCATCTCCTTAAGTTCTCATCTACAGGTAGTTTACTTCTGTTCTTCTCTCAATTTATTTGGAAACATTGCTATGTCTGTAACAAGGATTTTAAAAGGAGGTTCACCCTGTAATTTCTTTATTTCTGACCTCTTTCTTTTGGCAGCTTTATTGAAATCCAGTGGATGGAAGGACAGTCCTCTCTTTAGCCATGTTCTTATGCAAAGTGCTTAGTGAATTGGCTTAATCAGGAACAAATGCATGTAATTTGCTGTCCTGGAATTTCAAAAGAGCCATCTTTAGAGCACGGGGCTCCAAAACAGGCACAAGAAATAGTTGGCTTAGTTTGTTGTTCCCCCCAAATATTGAGTTCCAATCCCTGGCCAGCTACCTAATAAATATGTGCTCTTCTTGTTCACATTAAGATTTTGTTGTTGTTGTTGTTCTTGTCAATTTAGTCACTTAAACTGGATTTAATATTTGTTGGCGGTGCACAAGGAAAGCTAGCATAATGTAGTCATTAGGTTTGGTCCCTGAAGTCAACAATCTGCACTCCACAAGTAATGATGTCTCTTAATAGACGGTGTGACCACAGACAAACTGCTTACCCTGAGCCTATTTCACCATCAATTAAATAAGGATAATCATAGTATCTGTCTTGTAGGGCTATTAAGAGTAAAAATGTGATTATTTTGAACCCTTTCTTTCACACAAATGGTCTCAATAAGAGAAGGGGTAGGTGGAAGATCAGTAATGAACTCTGGAAGAGCACTGGAACAACGAGGGGATTCAAAGTTAAAAAAAGAAGAGTCATGCCATGTAAACACTTGAACTTCAACTCTCTAAATAAGGCAAAGACAAATAACTAATATACAGATATTGAGGGACCATATGAAATGGAATTTTTTGCCAAACAGGTATTTTTTCCTTGTATATCTTTATTTTACGTGGGGGATTGTTTATGTTTTGCTTTTTGTGTTGTTTGGTTTTGTAGAGTTGAGGGTCTTACGATATTGCCCACGCTGGTCTTGAACTCCTGGCCTCAAGTGATCCTCCTGACTTGGCCTTCCAAAATGCTGGAATAACTCTCAGCCTCTTAAACACGTCTGCCATTTCCTGAATGGACCACGGAGAACATTGCTACCAGCTACTGGGTTGCATGTTTTGCTCCATATGGAGAAAAGTAAAACTGTTCCCAAGCTGATTTCCTGGGTTGATAGCCACCACTGCACTCAGTCTATTTTAAAACTATTTAATGAAACAATTTTCTGTTCTCATGAATTTTGTGTTTTACGAAGAATGCCCTAAACAGTGGCCACTCTGTCAGCCTGGGTTCTGAGACCGAAAATGACTAACACATAGAGCAGGAATTTCAGCTACTCTAGATGAGCATGTGATATAAATAAGCTCTGTTTCTTTTTAATCGAAGTAAAATTAATATAAAATTCATCTTTTAAAGTAAACAATTCAGTGGCATTTAGTACACTCACAGTTTTGTGCAACCACCACCACTTCTATCTAGTGTGAAAACATTGCCATCACTCCAAAAGGAAACACCAGGCCTGTTGAAAGCATGTTTCCCGTTTCTTCCTTTCCTCAGCCCCTGATAACCACCAACCTATGTTACTTCTCTGTAGATTTGTCAATTCTGGATAATGCAATAAGGAATCATGCAATATATAACCATTTGCTTTGGCTTCTTTTATATAGCATAATGTTCTTGAGTTCGTCCACATTGAAGTATATATTGGTTATTCATTCCTTTTTAATGGCTAGAGAATGTTACCACAATTTTTTATCCAGTCATCTGTTGATGGACATTTGGGTTATTCCACCATTTGGCTATTGTGAATAACAATGTGATGAATGTGTGTACCTGTATTTGTTTGAGTGACTATGTTCAATTCTTTGGAGTATATACTTAGGAGTGGAATTGCTGGGCTATACAGTAATTCTATGTATAACTTTAAAGGTAAATCTGTTTAAATCACTGAGTTTCATGGACTGTTTGTTGGAGAGATTAGCTCATCCTGTTGACCCATCATGGTAAGGCATTGGAATTTTATTCTGGAAGGCTCAAACAGAAAAATAGCATGCTTTCATATGCATTTATAAAAGATCACCCCAGCTACTATTTGGAGAATTGGTCATCATGAGGCAAGAGAGGAAACAAAGAGACACATTAGAATCCCTTGCAATAGTTGAGGATGTGATGTTTGTGGGGCTAGTGAGCCTGTACAGATTGAGACGTTTTGAAGGAGAAGTCTAGAGGACCTGTAGATGCACCGGGTGTGAGGTGGGAGCCTAGCACATCTCATACATTTGGGACCTAGGCGCCTGGACAATCAGCGGTGCACACACCGAGATGAGGATGGTTGGGGTAGGAACATTTGGAGAGGAAGTAGGATTGATTCAAAAAACAATGATTCTATTTTACACATATAAAGTTTGAGCTTCCTGTTTGACAGTGCACTAGAAAGCTCAACTATGCAGTAACACACACACACACACGTGCGTGCGCATGTGCACGCACAGGCTTGAGCACAGAGAAGTCAGGGCTGGAGTTATAAACTTGGGAGTCATGAATGGACAGGAGGAATTTACAGCCTTGGAAACAAATAGACAGGACCTGTTAAGAGTGTGTTCAGAAGGGGAAGAGCCAGGGCACTGCAAATTTTAGAATCAGGAGCAGAAGAACCTTCAGGAAAGTGGTTCTGGAAAAAATACCTGGTATGGTTAGGGGAAAAAACAAGAAGGTGTGTGCCTCAGGAGGAAGGGAAGGAAGGGAGGAAGGAAGGAAATAATGAAATAAAAAAAGTTTCAAGAAAGGCACAGTAATTACCTGGTTTGAATGTTGCTAAAAGTCATAAAAGATATGACATTTGGATTTGGCAAGATAGAAGTCACCGATGCTTTGAAAAGAGCAATTTCCATGGAGTGGCAAGGACAACAATCATTTTGAATTATCTCTTCCTCGGCTGCCTTCTTTCTTTTCTTCCCACCTTTTTTCCTTCCTTTCATGATCACAGGTATGCTCTTCCCCCAGAGGGCTGTTAAGGTTAATGATGTAGGTGTAAGGGTCCCAGTTACAGGCCAAGCACAGAGGCTAACGCCTGCAATCCTAGCACTTTGAGAAGCCAAGGCAGGAGGATCACTGGAGCCCAAGTATTCGGGATCAGACTAAACAACATAGAAAGACTTTATCTCTACAAAAAATAAAAATAATAGCTTGGTGTGGTGAAGGGGGACCTGTGGTCCCAGTTACTTGAAAGGCTGAGGTGGGAGGATTGCTTGAGCCCCACAGTTCAAGGCTGCAGTGAGTCATGACTGTGCCACTGCACTCCTGCCTAGGCGATACAGCAAGACCCTGTCCCCCCAAAAAAGATCTAGTCACACATGTATATAAGATAGAAGCAAGGAGAACAGAACCATCAAGTGCTGGCAACAGAAATAAGTACCTTATCTAACAGAGGAAATAAAATACATGCCTGTTTGAACATGGCCATAAACATCAATAAATGTTATAAAAATAACTCATGATAGAAAAATGAATGGGTTATGAACACCTCTTTTGGATATGAAAGACAGCAGGTAGTAATGTGCCCAGAATTTTGTGGGCAAGAAAAAAATATACATATATATTCCCCTCACCTATCACCAGTAATTATTTTTGGATGTTTCAAGATACCAATATCTCAATTATTAAAACTTGTCAGTTTCTCCCCTCCCTTCTCTTCCCTTCCCTTCCTTTCCCCTTCCCCTTCCCTTCTTCTCCTTCCTTCCCTCCTTCCCTCCTTCCCTCCTTTCCTTCCCTCCCTCCCTCCCTCTCTCCTCTCCTCCCCTCCCCTCCCCTCCCCTCCCCTCCCTCCCTCCCTCCCTCCCTCCCTCCCTCCTTCCCTCCCTCCCTCCCTCCCTCCTTCCTTCCTTCCTTCCTTCCTTCCTTCCTTCCTTCCTTCCTTCCTTCCTTCCTTCCTTCCTTCCTTCCTTCCTTTCCTTCCTTTCCTTCCTTCGTGGCAGTGGTGTGATCTCGGCTCACTGCAACCTCCGCCTCCTAGATTCAAGTGATTCTCATGCCTCAGCCTCCCAAGCATCTGGGATTAGAGCCATGCAACACCACACTGGCTAATTTTTGTATTTTTAGTAGAGACAGTGTTTCTCTATGTTGACCAGGCTGGTCTTGAACTCCTGACCTCAAGTGATCCGCCTCTTGGCCCCCCAGAGTGAGCCACCACGCCTGACTTGTTTTCATAGACAGTATGCATTAGAGAGATCTACCATAATTGATTTTTCCAATAGTGTGAAGCCATTACTTAAGTCTCTAAAGTCATGTTCAATATGTCAAATTTTTATGGTAGAGCTCAAGAAAAATATTCATTTGAAATTGTGAAAAATGTTTTAGACATTTTAACTAATCACGAGAGAATTCTGACCCACATATTCCATGTAACATTCCCAAGGGAATCTCTGCTTTAAAATTTTGTAGCTTAGCATATGTCAAGGCATGCTAAATATCACACAGCCTGGCAGAAAAAGGTTTCATTTCACATCCAATGTCATTCAGTTTGAGCTCTCTTTTAGCGGGTGCCCTCCCACGATGTGTTACAGGGAGTGCTTGTCACTTACATGCCATAAAATCCTGAACAGACAGGCAAATGAAAATGACTCCTCAAAGACTGACTTGAACAGAGAGAAAAATTCTTGGAATTAACCGTGCTTCGAAATGCCATTCAAGCATCGGGATTTGATTCTGCCAATTTCTTAAAAGTCATACTTTAATGGAGTGTTATTCACAGTTCAGGTATCCCTTGCCATTTAGTGTGGTTTGCAGAGGTGAAATGTTGGCATCCCACCTACACATAGGATGAGCAGGCCATGTCACTTATTTTAGCTTAGAGAAACTGGGGGATCTTTGGGTTATCATGTAAGTTTCATACATCTAATTCCCACCTTTTCTGAAAAGAATCAGGTAAAATGAAGAGGAGCAATGAGGCTGGAGGGGTGGGGAAGAACGAGGGTTGGCACCATATGAACTGGACAATATTGCACCAAATCAGGTTGCATAGAAATTCTATTCATTATTGTCAGCACATTTACCCAGGAACTTGTGTAATTCGTCTATCTGCATCCTTCAGAGAATTACCTTAACTCTCTCATTCATTCTTTAGAAGGAAATCACAGAATAAGGCACATCTTTTTTTTGTAAACTAGAACCCACAAAGGTTTGGATTATTGAAACAAAACCAAACTTTTAATGACATTTTTCAAAGAAAAATTTCATACGGACTTCTTTTTCTCATGAGTTGCTAAAAGGGGAAAAGTAATATCCTTCATTAGATAAACAGCTTGGGTTTCTTTTTTAATCCATATTTAAATGTTGGTTTTCCCATTTATAAATTTAGGCAATATTGTGAAGATCATCAGTAAGTGCCTTCAACTCTATTAGCCGTAGTTGTCTCATGTGAAAAATGAAACAATAATGCCCATGTCTCAGTGGCATTATATGGATTACATGAAATAACGGTGAAGATTCTGACACTGGTCAGGACATGTGAATTTCCTCTCCCCCTTCAATAAGATCAACCTAGTTTAAGTGAGAAAGTAACAGAAGACAGAGGAAAATCAAGATGTGGGATTTCTGAGATGAATCAACTGACCATGAAGGTATTCTAGGACATGCTCTGTCTGAAGAATGTGTGGTCTTAGAGGTGATAGCCACTGGAACACCCAAGGTATGTTTCACAGGTTTGATGTTAAATTTTACTCCATTCAAAGGCAATTTCCACCCCCCACCCCTTCCTGGAATTACCAGCAATAGCAAAGGATTAGATAGGCAGAGCTCCAGATAGATACAGAAATAGAAACATGGCTAGACATCAGTCAGGAAGATAAATGCTACTTGCTTGAGAATCAAATTTCCAAAGGTCTACCTGGCAGGGGTTTGGCTGCGCTTTGTTATATCATTTAGGTCATTTCTACCAGCTAGGGTAAGATGCATTTAGCACTGACTCAATCACAAGGGAAACGGACATTTTGTGGCAAATTACTTAGCCCATTGTTTTGCTGGGATAATGTGGGTGGGCTGGCAGGTGTGACGTGTACCCTGTGGCCCACATTAAACTCATGGCTATTTTTGCTGGCAGCAAAGCAGCTCCGCCTGGTGACCATTAGAGTGATCTTCTAGGGTAAAGGTGGCAAAAGGCAATTGGATTCCTATTGGTATGACAGCAGTGAGTAACTGACGTGGGCTATCTGGAATGCAGTGTTCGGATTCATTTTGTGGTTTCAGAAAGAAAGCTCTCATCAAGCAGTGATGGCTGGCATGAGATGCTACTGGATGTATGCATCATATTTGTCTACCCTGGTTTAGGAACTCTTGCTGCAAGAACTTACCTAGACTGTGGCCCTTGAATTAGCCTTTCATCAGCACCATCCTGGCATAACATGAGGATGTGTAACACTCATCTGCTCTATATGAACATGTTCCCACTCCACTTACACAAGACTGGCAGTCATACAATGTAAATGAACTCACATATGCCTAGGAGTAATGTGAGACTTCAGGGCATTTTATTTGCAAAAGTAAATTGGACCCTATCAGATATTCACTTAGAACACAATCTTTAGGCAATACGTGAGACATAGTTTTGTGTAACATTAATTCATTGCAAGAGCAGTCAAATTTCAGAAACTGGCTCCAACGTGCACTAACAAGTGCTCCAATCACATCTATGAAACTAAAAGAGGGACCCACCAATTGGAATTTAGCACCTCTTTGCCCCCACCCTCACCTCTCCAGCACAGTTGGTTCTCCACTGTGTTGGGGATTAATATGGCATATTATATGCAACACATAATACCTAAAGAAAAATGAAAAACAAATAAATCTGTGGTTATGGTAAAAGAGACAAGAAAGATAATTTGAATTTAGGCTCCAAAAAATAAAAGATGAAAAATGCACCTGCTATGGTCTGAATGTTTGTGTCCCTACAAAATTCATATGTTAAAACCTCATCCCCAGTGTGACAGTATCAAGAAGTATGCCTTTGGGAGGTGAATAGGCCATGAATAATACTATTAGGTGCCCTCCTAAAAGAGGCTCCAGACAGCTGTCTTGCCCTTCCATTGTGTAAGCACACAGCTAGAAGGCACTATCTATGAGGAACAGGCTATTGCCAGACTCCAAATCTGCCAGCGTCTTGATCTTGGACTTCCCAGCCTCCAGATCTGTGAGAAATAAAAGTCAGTTGCCAGCCAATTATGGTATTTTGTTATAGCAGTCTGAACAAAGACAGTACCTTTGAAAGACAGGCTACTTGTCTAGCATATGGCTTTGATTTAAGGCCTCAGTGGCTTCAGATTGCCTCGTAATGGCAGTAACTGGCCAAGAGCTAGTTATTGTGAATTTACTTCCCACACTAGCCACCCCTAGGTATGTGACAGCCTTTAAATTATACCTTTAGAGACACCAGGTCACTCATCTGGATGAATTAAAAATTTTGCTAGGTGGCCAGGGAACCGTCCATTTGAATCACTTCTATATCAATCCACAAGAAAGGCAATAGGGCCAGCTTTAAGGTAGACCTTGTCTACCTTTTCCCTGATTTGCATACTGCTCTCAAGCCCTCACCATTGAAATCAGAATTTCACTTTGCTGGGCAGGTTTCAGAGCTCTTTCCCACTGGCCCTCTATTGTACTTGACTGATTAGGCTGGTAATAAGGGAATCATTGGGTGGTAGAGTGCTGGGAGCTGCAAGGGACAGGACTGAGGCTACAGGGAGACAAAGGTAACATGAGCTAATGGTTCACATGCCAAGAGTTTACTTAAGTCTGTGCCCAGAACAAAGTAGAGGCCCAAAAGTTCTAGTCTGTCACAGAACAGCACATTATACTATGGGGAGCCTGCAGCTCACACAAAGAAAGAAATGCTCACTATCTTAAATATAATACATCCTGAGATTTGCAAACTAAACTTCCAAGTTTCCTATTCCACTCTTTATTTCAGAAATCAAAGATCTGATATCCATCCACAATTTTAATTCATATAATGAAATATGTAAGTTCTATTAAAAAGGCACTGTGTTGATTTTCCACGTCTAAACAGCCTCTTTTCGAAACGACAGTGGCCATGCAAAGGTCACTGTATCACACAGTGATTACTGAATTGGGAGCTCCTACAAATACATGCTTGTCCTTTAATGCACAGCAGGCTGTAATTCACCCTCACGGGCCGGAGAAACGACTTATACTGCTCAGAGTTCAAAGCCAAGTCCTTGCTTATCGCTCCAGTCAAACAATTTCATTTCTATCTGTTTGTGGCTGTACTTCAGATTTTATAGATCCAATGGGCCTAGTGAAATTTTATTACCCTGCAATACAACAAGAAGAGAAAAAGCTCTGGGAAAAAAAATCAATATAATGTTTAAGGTCTTTGTTACCTTTATAACCTCCAGTGTTCTTTTACATATAAACTAATAAATCAACCTTTTAACGGAAGATGCATTCTTCAGTGGTTGCTCAATACCAGGTGCTAAGTCTGAGCATAAAAACTATCAAGAAGTAGCTAATGGCTTTGCTACCTGAACAAGCACAGTTAAAGCAGAATCAATCGTAGGACTAGAATATTGTTTGCTTGTAGGTGTTTTCTCCCAGTTAGCACATGATAATCAGTAGGTACCAAATGAAGGTAGCAACTTAGGAAAATTAGACAGCTTTTATAAACAACACTGTGTTTCCTTGAAGTTGTAAATGTATGTAAGTTATATTAAACATGCCAAACACCAAATTCCTTACTACTGGCCACTTCTCAATTGTATGAGATGTGCTCATTGTAACTTTACAGTTGAGTCAGCAGAACTGCAAGACAATCTTTCCCCAACCTTCAAGAGAATGGCTTTTTCTTATGTCAGGGTCTTAGAAATACGATCTGAGCAGATTTTCTCTAGTGAATTTTAAAAGTAGCTATGAAGATGCTAAATATTAAAATAAAACTAAAATTAAGTTCTTCTACTCATCTCAACAATAAATATACCTTTTCTCATAAACCTCTTTGGCCTGGCATACTCTAAGGACTTGAATTCCAAACTCAGACACTTTTAAACATGAATTAGCGTCATGTAGCCAATTTGAATATTCTGCATTAAATTAAATTAAATGAGAAACAGGTTTGGAAAAGCAATTCACCTATTTATTAAGAACAGAGCTTTATAGCTCACCATATAACATAGTAAGTACCATTCAACAGCTGAGACAAATTGATATGGATCCCATTCCAACCAAGTGCCTAGCAGAAAATACAAGGCTTTCTGTGCAAGGAGAAAATATGATCCAATGAAAAGAGCAAATCTCACTGCTCCTACGTGTGTGAATAGCTTAGAAGGGGCCACAAGACCTCTAATGTCCAAAGAAAAGTAGCACAGCAGTTCAGGAGTTACCCTCATTACACTATTAACAAGGTAGCTAATTGTTTACTTGATGACTACTAATATATGAAGTTACTTCTGCAAGTTCCCAAAGGATTGTGCCTTCCAGGAATCCTGCATTTTCACATAGAGGCAAGGCATTAAGAGTGGCCTAAGACAAATCCATTCTAGCTGTTGAAAAAGGAGATGTACAAGTACGATTAATTCTGGCAATGTTTCTTGTTCTTTGTGTGGATTTTCAGGCTATGGAACGGTCATAAGTAATGAAACTGGGATTTTAATTTAAAAGTGTTTTTCAACTGTGCTCTAAATTTCTCACTAGACTATTCTGATATTAATTTTTTTTTTTTTTTTTTTTTTTTGAGACGGAGTCTTGCTCTGTGCCCCAGGCTAGAGTGCAGTGGCGCGATCTCGGCTCACTGCAAGCTCCGCCTCCCGGGTTTACGCCATTCTCCTGCCTCAGCCTCCCGAGTAGCTGGGACTACAGGCGCCTGCCACCACGCCCGGCTAATTTTCTTGTATTTTTAGTAGAGACGGGGTTTCACTGTATTAGCCAGGATGGTCTCGATCTCCTGACCTCGTGATCCGCCCGTCTCGGCCTCCCAAAGTGCTGGGATTACAGGCTTGAGCCACCGCGCCCGGCCTCTGATATTAATTTTTGACAGAATTACTAGAGGAGTAGATAGAGGAGATGGCTCTGATATTAATTTTTGACAGAATTACTAGAGGAGCAGATAGAGGAGATGGCAAATTTCTCTAAATATGCTTCTCATTAAAAAATAACAAATCTGTCCTGATGGTCTAGTGGATAATATAAACAAATAGTAGCTACAAGTCCCAGTTACTCAGGAGGCTGAAGTGGGAGGATCCCTTGAGCCCAGGAGGTTAAGGCTGCAGGGCTCCAGTGAGCTGTGGTCACAATACAGCCTGAGTACAGACTGAGACCCTGCCTCAAGGAAAGGAAAAAAAAAAAAAAAAAAAAAAAAAGGAGCTACAGTAGAGTAGGATATGGTCCCAAATGGTGTTGATTAATATATCTACCATATATCAAACCTTTGGACTTCTATCAGGATCCAGCCGTGGCCAAGACCTACAGAAGTAACATGGTAATCATGCTAAGCATTTCCCATGACAGTGCACTGCCTATCTCTCAGGAGCTTCTCGATCACTGAAGTTACAGAGGAGGAGCTGGGAATGTTGAAAGGGAATTCACATTAGTATACACTCACCATGCAGAACAAATTAAGGAATGAATGAATCTTCTACAGAAACTTAATCCAATAAATAATAGAAATATGACTAAAGATATTCTCAACAATCTGGAATGATAGGGCCAATCTTACGAAAAGAAAAAAAAAGTGAGATCAATGTTTCATACCAAGTGTTATCTGTTTTTTCTTGTGCTAACAAAAAACTACCACAAGTTTAGTCGCTTAATACAACTCAAATGTATTACCTTATAGACTTATTTTCATAGGTCTGTAAGACATGGGTCTCACTGGACTAAAATCAACGTGTTAGAGGCCGGCATTCCTTTCTGTGTGCTTTAGGGAACAATCTAATTCCTTGCCTTTTCCTGCTTTTAGAGGCCTCCCACATTTCTTGGCTCATGGCCCCTTCCTCCATCTTCAAGCCCAGCAACAGCAAGTTGAGCCCTCACATGGCATCACTCCGACCTCCTTTTCTGCCTCCCTCCTCCTTTAAGGACCTTTGTGATTACATAGGGGCCACTCGAATAATCGAGGACAATCTCCCCATCTCCAGATCCTTAACTAAATCACATCTACAAAGTCCCTTTAACCATAGGTTTCTGTAACATGCTCATACATTCATAAGTTCTGTAACTAATCCATAGATATTAGGGAATGAACGTCTTCGGGAGGTCTATTCTGCCTAATGTACAAGGTTGAAAAAGAAAAAGAAAAAAAGTGCTGCAGAGAAGAGGCTGATAGACAAAAGGAAAAAAGAGTTAACTCTTGTCTGGTGAGATGATATCTGGGATATTGAGTCAAGCTCTGAACATTACAGAGGAAATGATCTGGAACTGGGATGCACTCAAAAGAGTGACTAGAATGGAGGAGAAACTTAAAACCAAGTCATGTGAAAAATATTTGTAGTAATTTCGACTGATTAACTCAAAGAACAGAAGGCCTGGGTGCAAATGCCACTGTCTTTAAGAACCTGAAGAGCTGTCAACGATTATATTTCATCCCTAATATGAAAGGAGACATCACATTAATGTACAAGCAAGCTTAAGCTAAAGATAATAACTATGAGAGCTGAATGAAAAAGAAATAGCTAGTTTGGTACAATAAGATTGAAAACTAATATTTGTAAAATTCTTAAAAAGCCTTCATGTAGTATTGCATTTGAACTTCTCAACAAATCTGAGAAAGACTAGGTACTGGGATGAGACAGGGTCCTGGCAGGAAAGAGAATCCAGTGCAGGTGGTTCAAGACACTTTGGATGGCTGACACAGAGGTAAGAGCAAAGACAAGGCACATAGAGATTCTCAGAGATTGCAACAGCAGGAAGCGGAAGACTTTATTACTCCTGGCCCTGAAAACGTATGGGAAAGAACTAACTTTACAGGATCCAGGAAAGACCCTGTTGACATAAAACTAAAGCAGCTGTAGACAGGGAAGGATAGAGTCAGAATACACAGGCCAGAGCAATCAGAGACCAGTAAAGAAGTACTGTGTCCTCTCTCCTTGTGCCCTCCTCTGTCTCCTGCTGGTGCCTTCCATGGACACAATCCAACAAGATGCTGGTAAGCAAAGGGACATGGAACATGCTTTCTGTAGAGGTCAAGCCTCCTCGGGCAAAGAGAAGGACAGAGGTAAGGGTAAAGAATGAGGGACAAGATGCATAATGACCAACATAGCACTACTACATTTATTTTACAAATGAAGACATTGGGATTTGGAGAGGCTAAAAATTTTCTCAGGATCTCACTCTAGAAGGAGTCTTATAGGGCCAGAACTCAAATCTGAGCCTTTAAAGCATCAGATGCTAAGCATTTCCCATGACAGTGCACTGCCTGTCTCTCAGGGGCTTCTCGATCACTGAAGTTACAGAAGAGGAGCTGGGGATGTTGAAAGGGAATTCACATTAGTAATCAGGGTTTGGATGAGATTTTGTTATTTTTCTCCATGGAATTCTCCAATTCTCCATTTCCTCACTCATCATCCTGCACTAGATCCACTTTATTTTTCTGTTTCCTTTCAAACCTAACTGCCTGAAATAGTTTCATACACTGCAAACAAACAAACAAACAAACATACAAACAAAAACATGTATTCATAGTAAATGAAAACTACTCAAGCTTCTGTAGACTCTCTGGATAAGACATTGTATTACTCTTTCTGTCTTTGGACTAGCTATCTTTATCTGCCTGTCCTTCCACATTAAGGTGGCCAGGGAAATATTCTAAGGTATGCATTGAAACTGGATGACTTGAGACTTTCAAGATACCTTTGATAGTTCAGAAAAATGGGTTTGATAAATGCTTTCTCATCGCTAAAGCTTAATGCTAATGAATTTTGTGTTCATTATTCAAGCCCTGGAAATGGACAATAATTATGAAATAAAACTCTCCTGCCTTTTTTGCCCAAACCTTCAAATAAAGGAGTACTTTATATTAATAAAGGAATGGCTCTTACAAGTTGCATGAAAGCACTTTTCCTTCTCAGAGTTTATTTTCCCATCAGCTTTCAATATACTGTTGGTGTGTTTTCTTTAAACATAAATATTGTCCTAAGGTATTATAAGATCATGTTTATAATCGCGAAATTCATAAGTGTTCTCTTAAAAGGAACGTATTTTGTATAAGACTAAAATGCAAATCATAAAACATAAGCACAAATTGATTACGGCAGAGTAAAATTTTAAGCAAAATTTTCTGCAGTCTGGGTGTGTAAAACACATAAAAGTTGAGCTGTTCTGGATGAGTCAGGAGTGGAGGCAATAGAGAGGTTCCCATTCAACCTCTCTCTGGCTACTTATTATAGCCTGAGGCTCCACAGCTTCTTGGGTTGAAACTATTATGCCTGGTTTTTATATTCAGTAATTAGCCAAAATCTATGTAGCAGTTTAAGCATAAACAGGAATTGCACACATCCTGTTATTCGGGTGAACTGAGGAGGACAGAGGTGGCCTCTTTTACTTCTTAACAGAAACCTAGTATGTAAGCATGGTCCTCAGACCTCCACTTTCACCAGTGACTGGCAGTTGTGTACTCACTGGCCCCTAGCAGAGGCCAGGTGATGTCCATGGGAGCAGCCTTGTGGGTGAACCCATATGATGTCCCCTGGGGGTCGCGTGTGGTGGCTCACACCTGTAATCCCAGTACTTTGGGAGGCCAAGGCAGAGGATCGCTTGAGCCCAGGAGTTCCAAATAAGCCTGGGAAATATAAGCAGACTCCTGTCTCTACAAAAAAATTAAAAATTAGCTGGGCGTGGTGGCATGTGCCTGTGGTTTACTTAAGCCTGGGAGGTCAAGGCTGTGGTTGCAGCATTGCATTCCAGCCTGAGTGACAGAGCGAGACCCTGTGACGTCACCTGGGGAACTCCAGAACTGTGTGCAGGCATATTGCAAAGAACTGAAATCCTGACCAAGTAGGTGAGGGTCAGATAGCTGTATTTCAACTGTCCCTGTTACTGTGGTCTTCTCTACGCTCTGACCTGTGGAATGAGGACACGGGGATCATGAAGCACATTGGACTTAAAGAAATAAAGTCATCTTCCCCCTTTCTTTTTAGATCCCTCTGAGAGCACTACAAAAGCACAACATGAAACTCCCCTTCATTGTTTTAATTTTTTTCTGGCTTCTAAAATTTAATCTATTAAATGGCATGAAGGAAAGACAGATCTTGAATCACCAAGGAAGGTAGCAGAATTGGGGAGTGGGGCATTTATCAGGATGAAGAGATCTAAACATACGGTGCTACAGATATTTAATAAGTCATACTTTCAAATTCTGCCTTAATGAAACCTGTCGAATATCAAAATATGTGCTTTAAACTGATGCAGTAAGACTGAGGGCAACTTCTGGTTTGGTTTGAAATGATGTCCAAGAAATTACAACTAATAGAAGTTTGAGGCAGCATTCCAAGGAACAACAGGGCATCGTTTCAATTTTCATTTTGTTCAAAGAGAAGGGTATTTCTTCTGAAGTTGGTATGTACTGTTCCCAACCAACTCTGAAACAGCAGATTTTAGGTAAAATATATCAAAAGTGTTCATGCCCTTGTCTACCTTTATAACTCATGTTCTCTGAATAACAATGATAGTGAAAAGAAAAAAACCCACGGGTCTAATCAAAATAAGGTCCTTGAAAACCTGGCATATACTTTGCATCTCTGCATGATCACCACAGATTTTAGTCTTAGACTCGTATGACTTAAAATTCATGAGACCAGTGTGCACTGTGTAGTTGACTCACAGATTCTTTTTCTTCCATTTGTATTGCCGCTTGAACCTTACAGTGAAAAAACACACAAAGATAAACAGTTTGTTGAGTCTAATTATGCTCTTGGAAGGGTTTAGGTAATCTGTGCAGCCAAAAAATCTGCATAACAATCAGGTGAGGTCAATGGCTTTACAAGTAGGAAGACATTTATATGACGGCAACATCTGTGACATAGAGAAATGAAAGAGAAGCAGACAAGGAGTGAAACAAGAGAAGACTGGATTTGGGATCTGCAGTCCAGAGTAGAAGAGCTGAATTTATTTTTTAATCATGACAATGAAGTAAGTCATACCCCTTTTATAGACCAATTATAAATTGCTACATATTTGATACGGTTTGTCTCTGTGTCACCACCCAACCCTCATCTTGAATTGTAATCCCCACTTGTTGAGGAAGAAAAATCACTGGATTTTTGGGGTGGTTTCCCCCATGCTGTTCTCATGATAGTGAGTGAATTCTCACGTGATCTGATGGTTTTATAAATGGTAGTTTTTCCTGTGTCCTCACTCACTTCTCTTCTGCTGCCTGTGAGGAAGGCACCTTGCTTCCCCTTGGCCTTCTGCCATGACTGTAAGTTTCCTGAGACCTCTCCAGCTACGCAGAACTGTGAGTCAATTAAACTTCTTTCCTTTATAAATTACCCTTTTTCAGGTAATATCTTGATAGCAGTGTGAAAATGAACTATCACAATATTCTATTACTTCATAATATTCTGGAAGTATAAACTAAGTGGAAAACCATAACCTATGATACTGGCCTTCATTCTAACTACCTGAACTAAAAAGTAGTGAATAGGCACTGAGCTAGTAATGAAAGATGAAATAATAATGGGTAACATGTTCTGACAGTTTTATACATATCCAGCAATGTTACCAAATATCATTTCCTTCAATCCACATCATAACCCAAAGAACTGGGTTTCCATTTTACAGATAAAGAACCTGAGGTTAAGTTCACACAAAGTTGTTGGAGAACCCATGATCCAGAAGCAGGCACAATAATCGCCTCTGTCTGTGTGTCGGTTGCACTTCACCAGTGGACTTAGAAAAGCGCTGGAGCAACGCTGAAATTTTGACAGTCTACCTGTGTGGTTCTTCCTTGTTGATGCAGAAAAAAGCCAACAGTCATACAAATTGGCTACAGGTAATACAGAGAGGAGAGGAAAATAGAGGAGCCAAAGAAAGCTGGCTACCTTCATGAGGACAGGAGTGTGAACTCAAGGGTACACACCATATCACATTCATCTCTGTGCCTCCCTCATCTGGAACTGTACAAAGACTGGTATTTATTTCAGGTTTTTGGAGTGAAAATTATGCAAATAATTTCCAACCAAGGTACAGTGAAAGAAATGGTTCAGGGAGAGGTGCCAAATGTGAGAAGGGTTAAAAAGTGGGAACCTACCTTCCAGGAGAGAGTAAGGATAAGCTCACTAGGAGGAGTGGTGTTGGAGAAGGGCTCTGAAGGACAGAGGGGATGGAAGAGAGAACTGAACGTCAGCAGAAGGACCCACAGGCCTCGATGTCAATCACTGCGCTTGAATTAACAAAAACTCTGAAGAAAGGAATTATCTTCATTCACAGGACGTCAGTTTCACAGGGCTACATCCTGAGACATCACAAAAACCTTGTCAGCATCAGAAAGACTTTGTTAAGAATTTTAGCTTCTCATGAGTATGCTATATAAATAATACAAGTTAACATAGCTTCATGCATACATTCTAAAGTAGGGATAGGCAGACTGTTTCTCTATAGAACCAGACAGTAAATACTTCAGTCTTTTCGGGGCAGATGGTCTCCATTACCACTACTCAATTCTGCCCTTATAGTGTGAAAGCAGCCACAGACAACATAATGAAACTTTATTTACAACAACATGGACCAGGCCATAGTTTGTCAGCCCTGTTCTCAAGTTTCATATAACAAGAAACACCATAAAAACTGCCAGTCCTCAGCATATTCCCAGACTAGGATTCAATTTTGCTCTTGTATTATTGTTTTATGTCTTATTTTTTGGCTAGAAAAGTAAAATTCACATTTTCTAAATGTCTCTCACAAAATTTTTTACCTCATTTTAAATAACAACTCTATTGAGATGTAATTTATATGACATAAAATTCACCCCTTGAAAGTGTTCAATTCAGTGGTTTTTAAATAGTCACAAACTTGTACAAGCATCACCATTAATTTTTACCTCCCTTTTTGAGCACAATTATTTCAGCAGATACTAATTGAGCATCTAGTGTCTGTCCATCCCTGTGCAGTTTCGGTTGTTGTTGCTTGGCTTTGCCTGTTTAGTTGGGTTTGGACTGGCATGGTGTGGTGTGGCTTGGTAGAAGGTGAGCCTAGTGGGTAGAAGGTAACAGGACAAATATAAGACATGACATGCCTGAAGCAATCAGCAAAGACTATAAAAAATAAGCAGTGGGAGGTACTAAGTTAGGTGGCCTGCAGACCACACATGCAATACAAATTTACTTTTACTAGGGTTGGATGGGGATCCTAAGGATGTGATTTACAGACCTTGAGACAGAACTTGGATTTGGATAGAGGTGGCAGGAAGCAAGAGCAAAGAATGCATTCCACGGAGAAGGCACAGCTGTGAGCAAAGACCTAGAGACTACAACAACATGGGCTATGAAATGAGCAGCCATGGTACAGACCTAACTGGGGAAGTGCCCAGAAATGCAAATGCAATTGTCAAAAGAAAATGATCCAGAAGCTGTAGGACTGTAGGAGGCTGAGTTTAGTGTTGACAGCATTGGCATCAGGATTATCAGAGGTTCCTAGGGAAATGAAAGACGATTCCAGGAGTGCTTTTGGAAGGTTGATAGTTGTGGGTTGGAGAAATGTAGAAACAGAGATGCTTTAATGGGTACTTATTTTATTTTATCTTTTAATTTTTGAGACAGGGTCTCACTCTGTCATCCAGGCTGGAGTACTGTGGCACAATCTCAGCTCATTGCAGCCTCCGCCTCCCAGGTTTAAGTGATTCTCCTGCCTCAGTTTTCCATGTAGCTGGGATTACAGGTGCACACCACCATGCCCAGCTATTTTTGTATTTTTAGTAGAGATGGGGTTTCACCATGTTGGCTAGGCTGGTCTCGAACCCCTAACCTCAAGTGATCCACCTGCCTCAGCCTCTAAAAGTGCTGGCATTACAGCCATGAGGCACCACTCCTGGCAATGTGTACATATTTTAAATGCAGGAGTAAATTTAATTATTTGGAAAAGATTATTAACCCTGACTGTACATTAGAATCACCTGAAGCACTTTATCTGGGTGGGGGAGGCAGTGCTGTGTATATGTTTCGATATCTGTACTTTTTTAGCAAGTCCCACAGATTATTCTAATATGTGGCTAAGTTAAGAACTATTATTTCAGAAGAACGGATAATAGACTTTACATTGTTTGTGAAATTATAGTTAGATCTGAAGTTTTCTGGTCTTTTTCTAGAATATTTCCATTAATTAAATCAGAATCCTTTAAAAATTATCTGATGATTTGGAGTTTATGAAGTAGCCAACAAAGGATAATGATTTTAAAGACAGAGGGGCTGAATAAATTATATAGTATATTTTGGCAAACTCTTAGAATATCTCCCTAAAATAAGTCCTTAAACCCAAGCACGTTTTAGAGATTTCAGACTTTAGACTTACTCTACAAATGATGCTGCTTGCTCTGAGTCACAAGCGCATTGCAACCCAAACACCTGTATATGGCGGGTAAATGTTAATGTATTCTGTCAACAACAGATTACCTTACATGGCTAAATTACTCAATGCCATTATCTGTGCCAGCCATCTGTAAAGCTAATCCCCTCTGTGTTCAAAAATCCCGAGTGCCTGCTACACTATTTTTATTTTACATTCCTGCATAAATCTGGTAAGCTCAATATGTTACCACAAATTCTCAAAAATCAAAGACAATCTGCTGGCCTATAAAACACCGGTTACTGAAAATCGAAAGGTATAATATGTTAGCAATTCAAGCAGTCAGTAAACAATCTTTACAGGAATGGGGTTGAACCACAAGCTAACTGAATCCCATAGTTAAGGCCTGCCGTAAAGTCAGATATGTTCTTTCAATACATAGCAAAGACTTTGAACCCATTCATGTATTTCATATCTAATAAAAATCTGAACAGTTGGCCTGATTGGATTTTAAGTGATGCAAATTTGAAAATCAAATAGGCAAACTCCCTTTAGACTTAGACCATAATTGTAAAGAACTACAAATTACATTTACCACACTATTGAATTCTCCAGAGATTCAATATGAAATTTACAGACAGGGACAAATATTTGCAGGTGTGGCTTTTTGCTTGTAATGAATACAATTTTTCTCTCACATAGGATGCCTTCTCCTAATGTCACTACATTTTTCTTAATACAAGGATTAGTTTAGTTTTTTTCACAAAATCTATATTGATCTTAAGTAATAATGCTAATGCTTACATGTAATGCCAACTTATATTTTGGCTGAGACTAAATTTTTCTTTACTCCAGTAATTGTGCAGCATACATTTTCTTTTCCAAGTATATTTTCAGTCATATAACTATATTGCTTAAAGAGGAATCTATTCTCTGGAAAGATTTGTATAAACCTTTAGGAAAAAAAAATCAATCCTCCAACAATTACAGTTAATATATTAAAGATATCTGACTGATGATATTCAAATAACTAAAATATGGAAAAGAATGGAAAAGTTAGCATTTTGAAGTCCCACTTTTTTAGCATTATCAGATATTTTAGAAGCTAATTTCCTCATTTTTTTTCTTAAGACAGGGTTTCACTCTTTCACGCAGGCTGGAGGGCAGTGGTGGGATCACAGGTCCCTGCAGCCTTGAACTACTGGCCCCAAGTGATCCTTCTATTTCAGCTTCCCAAATAGCTGGGACTACAGGCAGGTACCACCATGTCGGCCTAATTTATGTATTTATTTACTTACTTATTTTGCAGAGGCAAGGTCTAGCTATGTTGCCCAGGCTAATGTCAAACCCCTGGGCTCAAGTGATCCTCCTGCCTTGGCCTCCTAAAGTACTGGGATTATAGGGATGAGCCACTTTGCCAGGTGTCTCCTCATTTTTAAAATGAACCCCATTTTCTTGAACTCTGAACAAATTTAGATACCAGTTCTGAAAGTTAAAATGGTCTTCCACATATGTACAAAGTTAACATTTTCTGCATAAAACAATCAGTCTGGAACTTTCCTGTTTCATTTGAAGTATTTTCAAATATGAAAGACATTTACTCAATTATAGAGGCAGTAATCCCACCCATGTTATTCCCTCATCAAATCTAAACAAGGCCTTGGGGGTCATAACATACTCGCTGCTTACAATACGAAATATAAATGATTATCCTATTGAGACTTGAAATGCTAAGTAAAGATTCTTAAACTGTGTATACTGTTTCTTTCAAATGCAGCATTTGAAAGTTTATGTAACATCTTTCTTGTTCAGATAAACATCTCCAACTTCTATGGCTCATATTTATAAACAATATGATAGGGATTATCAGGGTGACAGGTTAAATTTAATAGGTTGAACAGTCATTAATATTTTCCTGGAATAGACATAGACTGTGCTCTTGGATAAATTGTCTCCTTTTTCTTCTAAGTAATTGTCAGAGTTTAGTTCTCTCACATCAATAGCTTCTGTTTTAACAAAACAAAAATCATAATAATGCTATGCACCATGCACTGTTTGCAGCACTTCACTGTCATTAATCCATTTAATTCTCACAACTACGAGGTAGGTACTATCATTATTCCCATTTTATAGATGAGGAATCTAAGTCATGAAGCCTATTGTTAGCAATTAGGATATACTGCCATCATAATGACATAGTTTTCCTCTCAGTCACACTTCAATGCAAGAAATACCAACATTTTAATTTCATGATTTAGGAGAATTTGATGTGACACACTGAGATATACCAGCCGGCATCCATGGATGTACTGTGAGCATCCATCCTTTGTACACAGCTCTGTGCTAGGGAAGATGAATGCAATACAGGGCAGGACTGGTTTCCATAGGGATCTCACTCGTTGTTGAAGGAACAACTCCTTAATGGCTATGGAAATAACCACAACTCCTCTTCCTTTTATTCACCTAGCAAACATGCGTTGAGCTGCTAGTGTGCATAAGGCATTCTGCTGTGTGAGCAGGGAACTGCAGACACTATCACAAGACTTAGCCGGACCTTTCCTGCAGGGCAGGGACAGGAACACTGGGCACCTCAGTCATCTGGGTGATCTGTGGTCACTGTTGCCACACAGTCCCATGGGTTGCTGCCTTCTTTTCAAATGCCCTCCCATGTGCTGTCTTCATTTATTACCACCTTATCAAACCTGCCTCTTTATGTCCATAGTAAACCCCACCTCTTTCATAAGCCCCTTTTAGTCCTCTTTACCTCTCCTTTCCCCGTTCTTTGGGGGGCACTTATACCACTTCATGATACGGCCTATGTGCACTCATCTTCTAGGTGCTGAATTACTACAGACTCAGGGAACAGAGCGTGTATCCTATAAAACCTTAATACATCCTCATCTCCCTGCACTCAGTACATGGAAAATACTTATTTTAATAACAATAGCATGACAAACAGCAAACATCTACAAATGCTAACTGTAGTAACTTATTTAACTAAAAGGAACTTTACACCTGAAACCAATCTAATGGTTTATCTGTTCAATAGCAATGCAAATCCTAGGTATTTTTTGGTTTTGTTTCTGTGTCTACTACTTTTTAAGAAAGGCTATTACCTTATAACACTATCTGTTACATCAGCGCTACTTTGCATCATTACAATGTAATGTATTTTTTAAAAAAATTAGAAAACAAATAAGCATTCCAACCCTCAATTTCAGGAAAATAAATCTTCTAGACCCAACTGGACACCCAATCTATGAAGACTTAGCTAGGATATGTGACCCATCCATGTGTTATATATCCTAATAGAACAGAAACTTCTCTGATAAACATGAATAAAGGGCTTTAGTGAAAAAAATAAGCTCATTGAGTCAGATTTTCCACTGGAATTGATAGTAAATGTTTTCCTGAATTATTGCAATTTATTTTAACATACTAAATATTATTCCAGAAGTTTGAAAGTTACCTCTGCTTATGTAGGATTTAAAGTGTAACAAGGCAGTACTTTTACACCTGAGATAATATAACCACTGCGAAAATATAATTTATATATGCCAGAGACTTAATACAACAGAATTTTTAGTGTATGTAATTCTGGATAGTTGATTATTTTCATCTAAATTAGTCCCTTTATCTTTGGATCAGCAGAACATAACGATGTCTGTCTCCTTCTTGGAGGCTGGTCTCTTCCACACCTGAGGGCTATTGCTGTAAATAGTTTTTGGTGCTTTTGTAGAACAACAGAAGCTTTGGCTCATTGTGCTGACTCTGAAAGTGACTTTCTGAAATAAATCTCTGTCAATTCACTTCAACTATATGCTCCCAGTGGGCAACCCTCTTACTGAAAGTAACAAAGAGTGGGCTAACATATCAGGTAGCCCACTGTGGGGGCTCAGAACACAGTGTCTGGCATGTCTTCAGCTTGTTATCTGATAACATGCCTCTTTCATATGATCTGCTCTCTGAAAAGAAAACAAGACTAAATTATAATGAAGGGCTGTGAAATTTTTATTTGGCTAATTGAAATTTTGTTGTGTTTAATATTGGACTATACCAGGCATTTCTATCATTTAGATATATACTTTGATATTCAACTTTAAGAAAAATGCCACTTGAAAAATCTCCTTCATGAGGCAAAGTAATGACTCAGTGTTCAGTTCAAAGTAATAGACTCTCAGTTCAGTTCTCAGTGTAATTAACACAGTGAGCCAAAGGGTCTCCAAATATTTCTATCATTGTGAGGTGTAGATCATTATTCTCACTTGGTGTCAAATATGAAATGGAATAAGGAGGCTTAATTTAGCTTTTGTTCCTGGCAACAGCTCCCAGTCTGATAGGATAGAGTCAAGAGACATGGCTTTAGTTCCCATTTTTGGCTTTCATTAGTTATTTGATGTTGAGCACATGAACCTCTCTGGGCCTCAGTTCTCTTCCCTGGGAGGGGAGGGCATTAGACTTGATGGATGCAGAGGGCTCTGACCATTCTATTGAGGTATTATCTTTTTAATTTCCTTCTTTTGCCATGTACTTCCTTCTGCCTAGAATACTCTTTGTTACCTTTTCATGTAACTCCTTCAAAAATTAGCCTGACCATTACCTTCTCCTTGAATTATTTCACCCCTAATTCACTAGCTCTAATTTAGTAACCCCACGTTTTCTGCTCCCATAGCACTGTGTGCGCAGCTCTGTCTTAGCAAGCGTGACACAATAAAATAAACACTGAAGCACTTGGGAGCCTCCCCTAATAGACTGTCTTGACCATTGGATTCTTGGTGCCCCGTACTTTATGAAGACACAATGGATACTGAACTAAATATCTGCTGAATACATTAATTTCTCTAGAATCTCAGAGGGTATGGCTTGTGACTTATTTTACAATTCATCTCCAGGATCTAGCATGATATTTGACATATGGCAGTTACTGAAGTAAATGGATATAATTTAACAAATAAGTCAAACACCTAGTGCTTTGCTGAATTCAAATAGACAGTTAAATGGTCATGTCTATTAAAAAGGAGAGAATTAAACACATTGGTCAATGAACACACAGGATGCTAACTGGCAGGAAAAGAACATTAAAACCTTTGCACAGAAAAATAATGGAAATATTTATATCAAGTGTTAAAAGCAGTTGTGTTTGAGTGATGAGATACAGTATTCTTTTTCTGCTCTGATTAATTTTATATATGCCAATGCAGGCAGTATTATTACCTTTAAGATTCAAATGATTTAAAAAACAAACAACAGCAAAGCGCAATGGCTCACTCCTGTTATCTCAGCACTTTGGGAGGCCAAGGCGGAAGGATTGCTTGAGCCCAGGAATTTAAGACCAGCCTGGGCAACATAGCAAGACCCTGTCTCTACAAAAATAAAAAACTATCCAGGTGTGATGGTGCATGCCTGTACTCCCAGCTACTTGGGAAACTGAAGTGGGAGGACTGCTTGAACCCAGGAGGTCAAAGCTGCAGTGAACCGTGGTGGTGCCTCTGCACTCCAGCCTGGGTGACAGAGTGAGACCCTGTCTTATAAGACAAAACAAAACAAAAAAACAACCACCAAACAATAAACTTATTTATGAGAAAAGGTAAATAAAAATATTAAGTACTCTCATTTTTGCCCTTCTGAGAATGGCAATGTATATTCCTGCAAACAAATGTTGATACTTGAAACACAAGGAACTTGTATAAAACATGTGTTCATAAACTGTCTTTAATGAATCTTAACAGGCTTAATGAAATGTTTAAAACAATGCTGTCATTGTGTGTGGAGGACACTGTGTGAGCCCTTTTTCTCCTTCTCTACTTATTGAATATGACAATTTCTTATGATTAATGCATACAATTTGAAGTGTTTTACTCTCCTACTTTAGGATTCTCCTGGTGTGCTTAGATGTTGGTGTATTTCAAATATGCACTCATGGATTTCGTTATGCTAAAACTTTTGTTGCAATCACTTTCAAGCTTAGATTTCCAGGTTCCCACCCCCACCCCATCCCACCCCACACTGCATTGTACTTTGTGGTCACTGATTTCTGTACCATGACCTAGTATTTGCAGTCCCCATTATACTGGAATGACGTAGTGGCCTATCTGACCATTTGACATCTCACTGAGGTATAAGTGAAAGGATAAACATTGTGTTTGAGTAAACTCCTACAAGTCCAAACTTTTTTTTTCTGAATATCCTAGTCATCACTTTAAAGTTGGGTACATATGTATGACTTGTTTACTGAATGAATAAAGTATATGGTTCCTTGTTTTTACAACTTAAAGGAAACAAAACATTTTCATCCAAAAACATCGGCTACATCTAGTGGGTTGTTTCAAGACGTTAGGGTAAAGTTTTTTAATTAAATGATTAGATTGTGAAGGTTTTAAGGTCTGTGCTTGTCTAGTTCCCACCCTTCCATCCCCCAATACCTAGCCCAATGCCTGGCACCTAAGAGGCTTTCAATAAATAACGACTGTGAGATTATTTCAAAATCTTCCTTTGTTCATTTCGCTGTAAGTTTTTTGTTTCTTTTATTTTAGGCAATTTCAGGCTGCGGCATTCTTATTTAGAAACAGACACAAGGAAAGAAAAATTGGCATATTAATTAATGGGTGAACTCATTCTCAAGAATCTCCAGTCCTTAAGTATATTATATCTACATGGATTATACCAGAACTAATACGTTATGATTATATATTTTATTGCATATCTTTAAGCATGTTATAGATCAATTACAGCAGAATTATCGATTTTGGTTACTGTTAATTTTTGGACACTTTTTAGGATCTTCCCATGCCTTGTGGCAAAGGCTATCATTTGCTTAAACAGTGTTCATTTTCAGGCACTCTTTTATCTATAAAGCCTTTATATTTTTGGAGGTAACAATGTGCCCAGGTAGAAATACTACTACGCCTCTCTATGTGTCCAGCTTTCTTGATGGAAAAGAACTGGCAATGGGCTGGGAGGGAATTACATGGTGCTTTGGGAAAACTTTAAAGGGCAAGTGCTGAGCTGGTGAGTGCTCTCTTGCTTTTCCTGTCTGGAATGGGGATAAGAAGGCTGAACTTAGGTCTATGAGACAACCTTGAGAATGGAGTCAGCACTATGGATGTCAGTGCTGAAATATGGAAGGAACCTAGGATACTGATGAAATCTCAGAGTCACCAGGACCATGTCTGCCTGTGGACTTCTTTTTTTTCAACATGATATACAAACACTCATCTTTTTGAAGCCATTGGTACTCGGGTCTCCGTTAGTAACTGTATCCAATTCTTAACTGATTCCTCTCTTGTGGGGTGAGTTTGCTAGAAAATCCATGCTCTTTCTTTTTAACTTTCTCTTCTGCATTCTGCAAAGTTGTTTTATGAACTACGTGTTCTGAATAACCTCTTCTTCTTTTTTTTTTTTTTTTTTTTTTTTTTTGAGACAGAGTTTCACTCTTGTTGCCCATGCTGAAGTACAATGGCATGATCTCGGCTCACTACAACCTCCACCTCCCAGGTTCAAGCAATTCTCCTGCCTCAGCCTACCGAGTAGCTGGGATTACAGGCATGTGCCACCACGCCTGGCTATTTTTTGTATTTTTAGTAGAGATGGAGTTTCACCACGTTGGCCAGGCTGGTCTCGAACTCCTGACCTCAAGTGATATCCACCCGCCTTGGCCTCCCAAAGTGCTGGGATTACAGGCATGAGCCACCACACCCTGCTGACTTCTCTTAAGTTAGGATTCAATGAAGATTAACATTCATAAATGAAACTTCTTATTCTCAATGTGTCAAACATACCAGTCCATGTAGGGTTTTCATTTCTACATTGCATCTCATATAATTTTCCTGCATGCAAGAATAGGATGCACGAAAATTTTTGTGGAACACGAAAGAGATTTGTTGCCAGAAAGATAGGGGTCCTAATTAATTCCGACACCACCACTTACTGGGGATACAGCAACTGTGCCTCTTGGGTAAGTTGTCCCTTAGCATATAAGAACAATAAATGGTAGATATTACCAGAATATTATTGGCAAGACCCCCTCATTTGGTACACTGTTCCTACCATCAGAGTACCTAGTCTGGTAGAATCAAACTTTTAGGATTCAGTGTTCACTATATTTTATTTCTGCTGCTTTCAGTACTACCTGTTACAATAATGTTTTCCCTTTTGTTTTCTTTGTGTCTCCTATAAATGAGAACAATCTCTTATCAAAATAGAATCTAAAATATCACTAAGAGAGGCACAATGGGCAGCCATATACTGGTCTGGGAGCCATGGACCTGGCAACTTGATCATCTCTGGCATCTACAATATGTGCCAGATGTGTGGCTTTGAGCAAACCACTGCCTTCCTGGCTCTCAGCTTCCTGGTTTGTCCAGTCATCTAGAGTCAGTCTGCATGGACCTGATTCCTGGGATAGGCACCTGCTGGCTGCAACCTCCTAGGCAAGATAGTGACCCTCTCTAATGCTCAATGCCCTCAACTGCAAGATTTGATTAATAATGGTCCCTCCCCATCCTGTTGGGGTGATGATTAAATAAGCTGGTTGATATAAAGCACTTATGCGTGGAGATTATGCCATAAATGACTTATGCTTGGACCTTATGCCAACATGATGTTACGGTTGTTATTATTATTATTATATTTAATTGCAATATGAGAAGTTGGATTGTAGTATCTCTAAAAATTTCTACAGATCTTTTAAAAAATAGTTTTCTGAGCTGGGTGCAGTGGCTCACGCCTATAATCCCAGCATTTTGGGAGGTTGAGGTGAGGAGGTCACTTGAGGTCAGGAGTTTGAGACCAGCCTGCCCAACATGGTGACACCCCATCTCTACTGCAAATGCAAAAATGAGCCAGGCATGGTAGTGGATCCCAGCTACTTAGGAGGCTGATGCAGGAGAATCGCTTGAACCTGGGAGGTGGAGGTTGCAATGAGCTGAGATGTTGTCACTGCACTCCAGGCTGGTGACAGAGTGAGACTCTATTTCAGAAAAAAAAAAAAAAAAAAAAAAAAAAAAAGCAGTTTTCTGTCTTTGTTCTACACTAGTGTGGTTTAGAGATAGATATCATCCAGCACTCACTGCTAGCCGACCTATCGAAATCTAACTCAGTGGGGATTCCTGCTACTTGTGGGGCAATACCATTAATGAGATTAAGGCATCATGTTTATCATGAAGTATCTGTCTAGGTGTACCATTACAAGGTCTCAGAATGCAATCGACTGCCCGGAACACCAGAAAGGTTGCTGCTGGAGTACTCTGCCTAACTGAAGCAGTACAGGAATAAGAGAGGGAGTGGCCAGATTCCAGATTGATACAACTTGTTCTGAAATAGTAGAGTTAAGAACAGGCCAGTCAAAATAAATCAGCAGAAGACCACATTGAAAGGTTAACATTCAAATATAGGCTATGGGGAAATAAAAGCTATTTCTGAGAAACAGGCTAGCAAAGTTGAGGATGTTAAGTTTTCAGTAATGGTGCAAAGGAACGTGGGAATAAAAGTCAAACATGAGAGCAATGCTGGGATCTGCAGAATCCACATAAAGTGGACCTGGCAGCCACAGAGCTGATTAGAAATGCAGAAGCTCAAGACTACCAGTTCCTCAGGAGGCTTCCTGTGGTTTCTGAAATTCATGCTATAAAGATCACTCCTTTGAGATAAAGCACTATGCATGGTCCTCGACTTACAATGGTTCCACTTAGAATTTTTCAACATTTTGATGGTGAGAAAGCAATATGCATTCAGTAGAAATCCATTGTTGAGTAGCCATACAACCATTCTGTTTCTTTTTTCATGTAATATTTCATAAGTTACACGAGATAGTTAACCTTTTATTATAAAATAGGCTCTGTATTAGATGATTTTGCCCAACTATAGGCTAATGGAAGTGCGCCGAACACATTTAAGGTAGGCTAGGCTAAGCTATGATGGTCCGTAGGTTGCATCTGCACTATAGACCCCTTGAGCACCCAAACAGAAATGTGCCAGAGGAAAAAGTGTCAGAGACAGAGGTTGCTGACAGCACCCCCTACACATGGATGCCTGGGTCCTGACTGATTCACAGTTTTCATGGCAACCTTCATCTGCTGCCTGCTAGAAGGCTTGCTTTTTTCAGGTTGCTAGGCAGAGGAAGAACAGGGATAGAAGAAGTGAGGATGGGGTGAAAGATTTATAATAGCAGCAATGGGTACTCCCAAGCAAAAATTAATGCCAAAGATCAAATGGGTATTTATCTGCAATTTCACATGTATAATAAGCATTTTGCAATTATCTTTAAAAACACAACAAAACAAAATCTTCCCATCAGAAAGTTTGTAGAAAATTTCTTTAAAAGGTTGTCTTTTCATTTTCTTATTTTCTTTGTATATAAACTTGTTCTTGGATTTTATAAGCTCCTGCTCCTAAATACTAAAACAATACAAAGTATATTCCAACACTAATTTATAAAAAGAAAACAAAAGATTTAATATTAACTTTTCTTAAAAATATTTTAGACAAATTAGTAGGTTCTATGTGGGTTTTTTGTTTGTTTGTTTGTTTTTGTTTTATTTTGAGACAGAATGGCGCAATCTCAGCTCATTGCAACCTCTGCCTCCCAGGTTCAAACAATTTTCCTGCCTCAGCCTCCCAAGTAGCTGAGATTACAGGTATGTGCCACCACGCCCAGCTAATTTTGTATTTTTAGTAGAGACGAGCTTTCTCCATGTTGGTCAAGCTGGTCTCGAACTCCTGATGTCAGGTGATCTGCCCGCCTCAGCTTTCCAAAGTGCTGGGATTACAGACGTGAGTCACGGCACCCAGCCAGGTCCATGTGTTTTTAAGAAAATCATGGCTTTGCAATTCTGAGAGCAGGAATTTTATTTCTTTATATTTTATAATTGATTATTGCTGACATATAAGATCATTCGTTGATATTTACCTGTATCTAGACTTATTGCTAAACTTTTAGTTCTAAGAGTTTTCTAATTGAGTTTATAGACAAATGGCTAATTGTAGAATTTAAAAAATTAGGATATTACAGAAAGGGAAAACAAACAACCAAAATAAAAATAAAATTCCCAAAGGAACAGCATTTTGGGAGAGAAAGTAACAAAAGATTTCTACAGCCTTTAAAAAAAAGATCTATAAATATTAAGGAAAAAACTCATTTTAAGACTACAGAAAACAAAATGAGTTCAGTGTATGTATTTTATAAACATTTTAAAATAACAGTCATTTGAATATATTTATTCCAATGTAAACAGGTAAATACTGTAGTAATGGACAGAGGGATGGAAAATAACATACAGAAAGTTAAGTCTAAAAAGTCACAAGTCTCAATTTGGAGTCAGATGCTACAAGCCACTTCAGCTACCCATGTCTACACAATCAGGCACTCAACACACTCAGACATAAACAACTTGGTGCTGTGCCTTGAATATTTCTTTAAAAACTGCTAACAAAACAATAATAAACTCTGTGTTTGAGAGTCCTACTAGGCTGGTAAAACTTCATTTCATTTTGTGTTCAAAATTCTATAATACAAGTGAGAGTTCAGGTCAGGTCTCTCTTTTTCCATGGCTCCAGGTAACATGATTATGTTGGAACCCAGTGCACACTCCACCTGTTAATATTGATCTTTCAGGACCACTCCATGGCATCGTCTGTCAGTGATAGCTGCCTGGTCTTTCATGTAAGAGCCTTAGAGAACCAAAGGTTTTATTACATTAGTATGTTTCTGACCAATTCTACCTTATCTACCTATTCAGCTTAGTTTTAAAACCCAATTAAAATCTAATTTATCTGATCTCTGAATTCTGAGCACTATTTGGCAATGAATCAAACAACCTTGTAGTAACTACATTACTACACATTGTGCCCTAAGGTATTCTAGATAATACTTTTAAAAAAATGGCAAGTGCCATTTAAAGCAATGGCAATCTCTTTGGAGCCACCTCCATCTCATTTGAAGAACAAATGCTTTGTCTTTTTGCAAAAAGTGCGTACTCTGATTTTATGTCTGTGATTTTAGTCATAATTTAAGTGCATAATACGAACAGATCGCTCGCTGTTCTTACAATCCGGTTCACTCTCTAAAAATGTTGGATAATAATATTTTCTGACAGCTACAAATCCCTCCAACACACACAGGCACACATGCACATACAAGAAAGTATCTTAAAATTTTCCAAATTGTGAATCTACTCATATGTATAAATGTTATACCGAGAAATATCTTTAATTAGAATGTCAATCCAAATACATCTTCACCACTGTTTCTGATACTCCATTTTCTGAAACTGTGAAAAAAAATCATACAATGATCCTAATTCTGTTCTACAAATCAAGCTCTACAGTGTATATGTTTATTCATACTATTATATATCTATAAAAACAAAGGGCTCATTTGCTTTACACAATGAAATAGATGACAGTGAGCTGGTTCTCCCCTCCTCCCTTCCTTCCCAGCTCCTCCTTGGTTAGGAGACAGGAGCAGATTTGAGGGCACTGCCATTTTTGAGGGAAAAACCACTGTTCTAGACTTTTTACATGTGTTTTCCAATTTAACACTTAAAATAGCCATGGGAAGTTAGTGTCACACCAATCAAATCTGAGTAACAGAGTTTAAAAAATATGTCTGCCTCAACACATCATGATTCATCCCATCCTATAAAAGGTTAATAGAATGAATCTCAAAAGGCATGTGGAATGTCTACAAGAATAAAAACAAAAACTTTCTTCATCAGTGTTTCTCAAAGACTATTTTAGATAGAACCAGGATGGGACATTAAGTACCACAGAATTACTTAGAAAGAAATGTAGGCTTCTTTTAATTATCTTTTCAGTCTTCTGATTAGCTTTAGAATACAGTCTTCATTTCTTTTACTTTAAGCCTCTCCAGCCTGTTCTAATCTTCCTTTTTCATAGAGGGAACAGGGCCCTCAGCAGGCTTCAGTATCTTCTCAGTATTTAATTTCATTTTCATGTCATTGTATTTTTTTCTGTGGTTATCTTCTACATATGACAAGTGACACTAATGTTCCTTTGAAGGCATAGTAATATACCATTAACCTGGTAAATACAGATGATTTTAAAAGTGAGAAAAGTTAGAGAAATATGAAATAATGAGGGGTATGTGCAGCTATGTCAAGAAATCATGAGCGAAGACATAAGCCTGAAGTTTGCAGACGCTACATGCAGAATGTTAAGTGAAACGACGGATTGTCTTCCAGGTCGTGCAGACTGGCCCCATCTTATGAGCAGGTTGTTTTCTCAAATTTCATTTCTGAACTTGTTATTTGGAACACTGATAGTAGTTTCCTTTATAAAAGTGCTATATGTGGCCGTTCGTTTTTCTAGTCAGGCCAGAATACTCTAACTTAGAATATAAGTGAACTGACTTACATTTGAAACAAAAATTGATGTTTAAAGCAAAGTACTACCAAATACTATTATGATGTTGATAATTAAGTAGAAATGACAACAAATTGAATAAGAAACCTCTATATACTTTTTATGAACGTTTGTTTTCCATTGGGAACAAGATTTCATAAGGAGAAAGGAGGAAGAGGTCATGAAAAGACATCTAGAGGTCAATGGCATTATTTTCTAGGTCTAATTTCATCACAAACTAATGGAAACTACCTTCACGTCAATACTTAGCAAACAGGATAAGACAAGTGGCTCTTTCATGGCTTACTTAGGTCACGTAACATGACAGAAAATGAAAGAAAGGTGAGTGTGGGGAGGAGATAAGAGAAAAAGCCAAGAGACTTTAAGTTTCAGGACTCTTCATCTGCCCAGCTCTCTTCTAAATCCTGGTATCTGTTGTTTATTCATGATTTCGGGGTTTTGTTTGTTTGTTTGTTTTTTAACTAGAGACCCCCAATTGTATAAATTTTAGACTTCTACCCCTGCAAAGACTGAAACTTATCTAATATAATGAGACAAGATGGGTTAAGGTGAGAAATGATGGATTAAGGTAAGGCAAATGGTTATGCCAGTAACCAAAAGAAAGAAGCTTCCTTAGATAACTTTAATTAAGCCTGTCTACAACTGAGGTGAGTTGAAAGATGCTAGGGAAAAAAAAAAAAAAAAAGTGGGGGGGCTCTTGGAGTTTCCAGAAACAGCCACTAGATGGTGCCACTCGAATGGCCAGAGGATGCCGGTTGCAGGCAAGAGGAGGTAAAGGGGGTCGGTTGTATGTAACTCCATTCCCATAGGGCACATTCAGGAAGTAGGGGCATAAATAAGGGATTTTCACCACTCCTCCTTTCACAGGTGTAAAAATTAAATAATACTGTAAACTGTAGATAAACTTTGTACCTTTATAAGGCATTCAAAAGCATTCACCACTGAAAGTTCACTGGGTGACTATTTAACAGAGGAAAAAAAAATCCCAGCATGGGAAGAAATAAAAAAAAAAATTTAAAAAAACCTCAAATACTGAGAAAACGAGTACTGCCTCAGAAGAAAAAAAATAGAATCAAACGAATATGCTTTTCTTTGCATTTAGAATACACTAAATAGAGTACATTGTTCTTTTAAGCCTCTTTGACTCTGATGTCTTATTAGAAATCCTGTACCAAATAAGCATAAGCCTTTCGTTTTATTTATTATTAAATCTCTCTTCATTGCCATTCTATAACATCAGCATGCAGATCGCTCAATTACGCAGAAAACGGTTGCAGCATGCAAGTCTGCCCTCTTCTGGGCATATCCTTTGATAGTACAAAGAACTGTGATTTGCATTTAATTTTGATTTCAACAATTGGGTAAATAAACCTTAAACGGAAAAAAATGCCACTCAAAAAGGAAATATCTGCAAGGAAAAATAACACAAGATGTATTATTTATTACTGCCAGGCCTCTGTCAACATTCTTTCAAAAATAATCAGCAAACCCCAAAACATTTTAGAGGGACCATTTGTAAAAGGCAGTCATTTCTCCACCCAATGTAATCATTAGATTTATGCATTCATCTCACGTATAGTCTTCATATAACTACAATGTGACACCAATTCTTCTATTTCAAATATATTTGAAGTACAGAATTTCACTAGGGCATTGAACAAGGTGAGCCAGACTGGGCTGATCATGAGATCAACTAAATCCAGGACACTAAAAATAAATGATGGCCTCTCTTTGTAAGGCTGCAGTGTAACAGGAGGGTGTGGGGTCAGAAATAGGGCAAAATGTTAACAGGCAAATCTGAGTAAAGCATATATCGTTCTTTGTACTTTTTTTTGTAACTTTTTGTAAATTTAAAATTATTTCCAAATAAAAAGTTAAAAAGAGAAAGAGAGAGAGAGAGAGGAGAAATATTGGCTCTGGGCAGACCAGCCTAAATTGTGGTTTTGCCTCCATGTGACTTTGGACAAGGCATTTAATTTTTGGAGCCTCTGCCTCCTCATCTGTAAAACAAAGATAATAGTGTTCTTCCCTAGTATGGCTGTCAGGAGAATCAAAAGAAGTAATAAGTGCAAAGCACCTAACATCACGGCTGGCAGAGAATAGCCTGTCAGTAATGTAGTCATTATTTTCATTGTCATTATTATCCATCGGGGAGGAAGATTGGTGTCCATCAAGGAGATAATGCTAACTCGGCTCCCCCTCTCTGGCAAACATCAAACAAATACACCAAGTGTAAATGTATAACTTGTTAAGGATCCATGCAATCCGCAATCTCATCCAAATAACTATTAGGCCCTATTTATATGTCCATCCTAAAATTCCTCTTAGCAAACTCATTCAAATTTCTACTTATCTTTGAAAGTAAAACCTTGTTGCATTTATTCTAAATCTATCTCTTTTCAGTAATGCTACCTACATTTGTAACATAAAATAGGATTTAAGCCATTGGGCTGGGTTCTTTCATTCCACCAATGGGTCCCATGTCTTTTCCCATGGGGGAAATGAGGACGAGCTCACCTTGTTACCCTCTGTATATCACATCTGGTAGTGTCTAATCCTGAGCTGCAGAGCAAGGACACAACTTTCATCAGGGAAGTGGCAACCAGTCCCTTAAGCCACATACCCTCCCTACTTGGGATGTTCAAAGACTGCTGCGCTGGAACTTGCCTTTGGAATGATATAAGGACAATGGGCTTGGAATGCAAGGAAAACTGAGTATAAACCCAAGTCCCACCTGTAGTAGCTCTTCTGACACCAATCATATTAACTTATTTGAGCCTTAATTTATTTATCTGTGAAATGGGAACAACCACTCAACAATTTTGTAGAGTTGCACAGTTAAAGATAACACACGATTTTAAAAGTAGGCAAATTGCTATTGCTAATAGTGTTTGGCTGTTGCTGATATCATTAGGTTGATGCAAAAGTAATTGCTGTTTTCACAGTTACGTTTGCACCAACCTAATATAATTAAGTTCTGTAATCGGGCCAAATTGATTTTCTTCTTCTTAATTCAAACATCAAAATCAGAGAAAATAGAATTTCTTTTAAAAAGAAATTTTTGGATAACAGGCAAAATTAAAATAGTTCAAGAACATTTTTCAGACCATAAAGGCATATAATTTTAAAGCTCAACCTTAGAAATTATGTATCTCTGCTTTCTCATTTTATACATAAATAAAATATTCAAAGTTTATATTTATAGCTTGGTGCTGACCTGAACCTAAAACATAGACCTCTCCTGTTTTCATTTTGGAACGGTTTCTATTGCCTCATGGAACTTCCTTAACTTTTATATTTATTACTGATCTTTAAATGCTTCATATGCAATGTTATCTGGATATGTGATCAAGCTGTCATAATTATTCAAAAAATGTTAAAGAACTAAAACCACACAAAGCATTAATACAGGTAAATGAAGCACAGAAACATTTTAAGTATGCTTAAAAGCATACAGGTGGTGAGACCACGTAAAGAATAGTAATTCCAGAAGCCCAAAGATCTAGATTTGAATTTCAGCCTCATTGTTTGTCTGGGGCTAGTAGCTTAAACTCTATGAGATCCAATTTTCTCATTTGAAAAATTAAGATACAAATCCCAGCCTAACAGTGTTGTTAGAAAGGTTCAATACCATAGCCCGTAACATGGTGGGTACACAATAAATATACAATAAATATTAGCTCCCTCTGCCTGCCCCTTTTTTGTATCAAACTCATGGATCTATGACATATGAGAAAATGTCCACCCAATTTACAGAGGTTGCTCAATAAATACCATTGTAATTATGGTGGTAGTGGGTGATGTTCACACAGAAAATAAAAACCCTATAAAGCATGAAATGATAACTATAATTGTCCAAGGTATCCACAGACAAAAATCTCCAGTTAGAGCGAATCAAATATATATGCCAGAAATATTGACAACAGAGAGCTAACCTAAAATGACATATGTACAGACAAAATAAATTAATGACTGGTGAAACACACACTTCACCTCAAAGATCACAGGGATCAACAGGATCAGTGCACACTATTACAGTGGACACATTCAAAGTTCTCTTGTCTGGGTATCAACAGGTGCCTCTCATGCCCATGGCATGAAATACGAAGTGTGATGGTAAAAATGCAAGGAAGACCATGGGGTGGTTTGTTAAGTTTGTAACTCAATGTATGTAATGAAAAGTTTGAGGATCTAGTTTTTCAATATTCAATTAAAAATAGATCTGGTTCAGTGAAACCCCATCTCTACTAAAAACACAAAAAATTAGTCGGGTGTGGTGGCACATGCCTGTAGTCCCAGCTACTCAAGAGGCTGAGGCAGGAGAATGGCGTGAACCCGGGAGGCAGAGGTTGCAGTGAGCTGAGACCATGCCACTACACTCCAGCCTCGGCAACAGAGTGAGACTCCATCTCAAAAAAAAAAAAAAAAAAAAAAAAAATAGGCCTGGTTAAAATGTACGAAGTCTTGAGTGCTCATAAACTAGCAGTTACATAAAATGTAAACAATACTTTATTTACACTTAATATTGGGGATTATTTTAATATTGTAAATTGAGTAGTTCATAGTGTACACACATCAGGCTTACTTCAATAACTGGCTCACACCAGAAATTCAAGCTAAAACAGTATTTTTGTTGATTTAGCATTAAGAAAACACAAAAAAAGGAAAAAAAAAGAATCTCACACACAAGTATCTCAGCATAGGTGGCTGAGAGGTGGCCAGAGTTAAAAGACAAAACCTTAAAGGTTTTAAACTATGATTTTACACACTCTCAGTTCCCAAGTTCACTGGTTCCCTCCTCTCCATCATACAGTTAGCTTTCTCCCCTGCTCCTCTTTCCCTTTTATCTGTTTCTTCTCTTTCCTCTCATCATTTTCCTTTTCCATCCTGTATGACTATAATACAGCATTGTTTTTAACAGAGAAAGGGAGGGCCCTGGAGGTAGAGTGTGGGGAGGAAGGGCAGGTCCCCATAGCCTTTAGGGCTCAGGTGCTGCAGTCTGGGTGTGCAGCAGTGAGACTTACTCCACTCAGTCCCAGGTGGGTGAGGCTAGTCCCCACAGGAATCCATTGGATCGGAATCCATTGGATTGGTCCTGAGCGTTGTAAGCCAACCTCATCAAAGAATCTGAAGGTGAGAGAGAGGCTCAATAGGCAATTGCAGACCGCATGCATTTTAAACAGTACCTTCCATACACAACTGTTTTTGTCTAAAAAATTAGTGCTGGGGATTTGGGGCAGTGAGACTGGGTAAGGAGAGAGGGATTCTGAGAGTAGGTGACCTATCCAAGATCCACAAATCCCTGGATTCCCATGTTTGGATCAGGAGCCTCGTATAGCATTAAGCTGAACTTGCTTGCCTGTATTGCCTTTGCAAACATCTGCTTGTATTTTTGTGGTTGTCTGCCTCTTTCCCCTTTTTGGGTACTACCATCTGAAAGGTGAAACAAGGCTTCCCAGACTATCGGGGATGAAAAGTAGTTAAAAAAACAAACTTCCAGTCCATTGTGAACTGATTAACCTTTGTAAAATTCTGTGCCACTGTTGTGGAAATGTAAAATTACTACAAAAGTTTCTACATGCTGACAATTATTGTACATATCTCGTTGAAGACTAGTAACAAATAGCCTACAGACTAGCGCTAGTCCTCACATCACACTTTGAGGACCATGGGTACAAATCAATTAAGAAATGCATTCTCCTCCACGATCTCATTTATATATGGAATCTAAAAAAGTCATAGAAGCATAGAATAGAATGGTGGTTCCCAAAGGCTGGGATAATGGGGTAAAGGAGAGTGGGTATAGGGGAGAAAAAGAAAAACAAAAGAAACCTATTCTTCATAATTAAATTTTGCATTTTAAAACATATCCAATATTCATAAATATAACTAAGAAGACAAGATGAATTTAAATGATATAAAACTACAACTTACTGGTGAGTCAATTACATACAAGCTCTTTTAAACACTAGTTAACACATACACTGTGAACAGTTGCATTGTGCAGGATATTAACGCATATTGCAGAGTTTAATGGATTGAAATTCTGCATACTGAAGAGTTTAATGGATTAAAATTATCCCATGAAATTTCATAATTTAAAAATTGTCTCATCAAAATCACCAGATATTAAAAAAAATCACATATTATTTTTGCAGTTAACAAGTCAAGTCACATACAGGTTGAGTAAAGAGGCAAATTCCAAGTCCAATTGCTCTGCCAGAAAGCAAGGGTTAAAAATCTGCTTTATACTGTTGAGTAATATTTGCTGCAGAGAAATTCTTAACAAGCCAGGGATATTTCAAATACCTGCCTAACTCTACCTTCAGTAGAAACATACTTTGCATTTTAAGAAGTAAAATATTAATTTGATGCTTAAAGAAATCATACTAGAGTTGACCTCCCTAGAGGAATGGACTCACATGAGGAATGACTTTATAGAATAGAATTGATTTTCTGGAAGCAACCTCAGAAAATATAACTTCCAGTTTAGCCTTTGGAGAAATCTTGCCCAGAATCATTATCACTAATTGACAGTCAGAAGATCTGGGCCTCCAGGAAGTCTATAGTGGGTAGCCAGACTCAAAGTACATAGCAGAAATCCAAAATGGATGTCCAGGCACCATAATGCAATCCCTATTTCGCGAAAGTTTCATTATCCATCAGTTGCACCAAGGCCTGGTTGTCTTTACTGTCTCCAGGAACAAAGGCAAATATAAGAGAACCTAAGGTTGCTCTGCAAAGGTTATATCAAAGAGTCCTCTGAAACGAGGAAGGAAGTGGCTAGAACCCATGTTATTTCTTTCTTTCCTTTTTTTTTTTTTGGAGACAGAGTCTTGCTCTGTCACCCAGGCTAGAGTGCAATGGTGTGATCTTGGCTCACTGCAACCTCTGCCTCTGCCTCCCAGGTTCAAGTGATTCTCATGCCTTAGCCTCCCACGTAGCTGGAACTATAGGTGTTCACCACCATGCCCAGCTAATTTTTGTATTTTTAGTAGAGATGGGGTTTTGCCCCATTGGCCAGGCTAGTCTCAAGCTTCCAATCTCAGGTAATCTATCCACCTTAGCCTCCCAAAGTGCTGGGATTACAGGCATTTTCCACCACAGCTAGCCAGGAACCCAGATTACTTTTTATGATATGGAAGAACTATCCTCATCTTTGCTAAATCATAGCCAGGTTCTTTCTACCTAAATGCCCTACTCAGCCAGACACTAGGTAAACTGCAAAATTTTTCCATCAAGAACTGATGAATAAGGAATATGGAACTGATTATCATTTCCATCCTGATCATCTAAAAGCCCAAACTTACCTCTCATTTTTCAAACCAGCTTCTTGTATAAAATTGACCAAAGAAAAACTAGACAAGTAGAACACAAGGAATGAGGAATTTCCTTGATGATGGGGCCAACCTATATTCAACAGATGCATGTCTAGAAAATTATGAAAGTGATGATGTCAGGGAAAGGAGAAACCTTAAAGTTCAGCCTCATTATGTTTTAATTTCTAGTTAGAGCATTCCTGCTAAATGCTCACAACACACAAGCTAGTGAGAGAGAACTCACTAGCCTTTGAGGCAGCTCAGAGTGCTTCAGATGACAGAATTTGTTGGAGAGCTCTGGCTATTCTAAAGGTTTTGCCTTCTGTTGAGCCTAAATATTTCCTTGTGGTCATACATACACTTTTGGAATATGTCCCTTTTAATTCTTTTACAAAAGAGTTCTTCAAATATTTGAAAGCAGTTATTCTCCTCTCATTATCTTTTTCTGATTAAAACATCTCTGATTCCTTGAATCTCACTATTTTCAGTACCTACCTGTCTGGTTACTCGCTGAAAATTACTACTAGAAGTTTCCCTCTGGAATTAATTTACTACCTACTTTTGGATGAAATGATATATTCAGTTGCTAATCCACCAAAATGCCCCTAGAGCTACCCAGAAAGACATTAAAAATGTGGGAAGTCTTTGCTGGAGCTCCAATCCCTATCGCATCTCCCTGTCAAAGGAAGGTTATCCTTACATGGCTTGTATTTAGTAAAAACATGTAGGGCTGTGGTATTTACAGATACTTCATCTATGAATCCACAAATCATCCCTTTAATAATGGGTTTTGAAATTTTGCCTGTTGTTATTATGAAACAGACAATATATACCTCCAGATCAGGGATATGGTAACTATTAACATTTTTTTCATGTATTGTTTCAGGAATGGTTGGACTATATCACCTGATAAATCTATCAAAGGAAGAAGTACATTTCCCAGTGAGATTTCAAACCAAACTAAGAGGGGTTGACCCTATCAGGTAAGTATGAATATACATGAAGCTGCCGGATGATCCACCTCTGTCACCTGTATCACCCATGCAAAATGAAACTAGCTTCAGGCTGATTGGAAATTGGGCAGACACATTGGTTTTTCAGTGGTAGATAATAGTTTCTTTCTTGGATAATAATGTATCAAATTTCATCTGACTCAGATTCATCTTAATCAACAAAATACTCTATTCTCTATCATGTCATGAACAACCTGAATAACCACAGTGTTCAAAATGTAGTTATTTCAGAAATAATGAATAGAATAGTATATTTCTGGACACTACAAGGTATAATTTCCTTGAAGGTATAGTCAGTGGCTCATTTATTCAATTTTTTCCTGTTCCAAAAGTGTCTACAATAGTGTTTCGTATAAAATGGATACCAAATAAATATTTGAACACAGTTCAATACTAGAAACATTACCTTATGTAAGTCAACAAAGTGCATGGCAATTAAAACCACAGCTGCCACAGGGCAGAGAGCTACCTAAAGGAAGGCTCCAGGTAACAGAACACACTTAGACAAGATCCTTGAGCTTCTTAAGGGGTGTATCCTGAAGTATTAATGAAACGTAATGCTCACAATTCTTCTCTAATACACAATTTAAGAGGTACAATTAAAGAATAGCTGTGAAAGCTAAATGACCCCTTAAGATTCAACAAACTCAAGGTAAACATCTTTTATAAGGCCAGTTTTATCCCACAAAGTAATATTTTTTTTCAATTTTTAAAATAACAACTTGGAAATTATTATGTCCCATATATTGAGCCAAAAATGACCACCAAAGAGACAGATACTGGCCTGTCCACTAGGCCAATCATAGCCTTCAAAGAGACCCTGGAATGTGAGACCCAAACCCAGGCCTCAGCAGAACTGCAACATGCTTTATACCATGAGTTTTGATAGCGTAACAATTAAATCAAAAGCACTAATAGTCTATTGCGTGAATACAATAAGCAACAAGTGAAGACAAATATTTACAGAGTAACATTATATGATAAAAACCTAATATATGACAGATTTTAAACACTGTTAAATGTTTTTCTTCAAAAAATATTATCAATGAATTTGATCAGCCCTAACTTAGTGACATATTAGTTCAATGAATAATTGATAAATACATCTCATGAAAAGAGAAAGGCAGTATTTTTGGTTCCTTCCCCCATCTATACTTTTCTTGAAAAAAATCCATCCTCAGGTTATTTTAATTACTCTCCTTGAATCTGCTTTTTCTCCTTTTCATTCCCACTGTCTTCTCTGTAGTTCAGACTATCTTGTCTTCTGTCTGTACTGTTCTAAAAGTCCACTAACAGGTCTCTATGGCCGCTTATCTCTGTGGACACTCTGAAGAGCCACTCTCCACCTCTGCAAGCAAGATGGCTGTTCCCAAACACTGCACATATTACCGAATATCACGATCATGATAACACCAAGCCCAACCAAAACAAATCAAACCAAAACAAATAAAAATTTAATAACTACCAACCATAATAAAGCATGCATTTCTTAACTTGGAATCCTATCCCTCTGTAATTGAATCTCAACATTCCTTTGCAAACATAATTTTTCTCTATTTGATGTCCTTTTATCTAATCAAGCAGGCTTCACTGTGCTCAGAATGTACCATACACATTCCCATAACAAATTTTGCTTTGTGTCATTCCTACCCCCAAAATATACTCTCCATCTTTGATTTCTCTTATTCCTGTACACCTTTCAAATACTTCAAGCGCTACTTCTGCCATGAATAATTCAGCATCTTGACCCAGCTCTCTCTGAAAACCTAACTCATATCTACCTATTTCTATATTGATATGCATTCGCCTTTATTATTTGGAAGGGACTTTATCGGCTTACAACATTTAAAACCTGCACAATAAGTCTCTCATTCTATTGCATATTATTTAATACTGTTGTATCTAGTATAACTCCCAAAACATAACACTCAATAAACTCTTAATATTTTTTTCCGGTTTTAGACGTTCAATTCTAAATTTTATTTGTAAAGAGATAAAATCGCCCTTACCGTTGTCAGCAAGTAGCCTCGCAGCACTGTTATACTATAATAACTACATACATTTAAAACCTTATCCTCAAGTTCATTAATTATCATTTCCCTTTTGTATTAAAGAAAATATAAACTGCCTGATTTATTCAGCCAGTGGGTAAGCATTAGTTCGGCTAAACTGTATGAGTGTAATTCAACGTTTCATTACAGGATAAGAAAAGGCCTCCAGTTCATCTGTAGCTATCAGGAAAGAAAATGCTTCACAGTAAAAGAAATAAAATGTCTTATGGGATGTTTTGGAATATTACAACTTATGTATGCTGCAAAATATTACATCTATATTCTTCTAAAAACTAAAATCCTGACACTTTCTAAAGAACATGTTGAAAATGATGCATGTCAACAGTTCTAGTATCGTACTCTACAATCAGCATGCTATTCTTCACCTAAAAGGTATGGCACAGAGTCACTGGGGAATAATGAAGGAAACCCTGTAGAGTAGAATATTTAACCAGGAACTGCTGAGAAACTCAGACTGGGGGTGAAGAGATGGCCAGAACCATTCTCACTAATTTGAAGAGATTTTATACAGCCAGTATAACTGGATAGCAAAATAGTGAAAAGAAGCTCAGAATTTGTGAATTCATTTGGGTATTTCGAGACAGGTTTGCTATCTGCAAAGAGCTGGGTTTCTCTATTCTATCATAATCTTCAGATCCATGAGTATTATCACAGATTGGCTGAAAACCTAAGTAATTCATATCTCCCAATTAACTTCCCTGTCAATTATCTGGCTATTTCAGAAAAAATGTCTTAAATGTATAAATAAAGTTTGTCATGATTTTAAAAATCTGTCTTACAAACAGGATCTGGTTTTTTCCAAATACAATTTTACATAAAAACCAAATATTGAATTCAATTAGTGTCGGGGATACTCAGGGAAAAACAGATCTGGGGGACAGAGGGAACTAAGAGTCACACTCATTCCTCTCTCCTGGTCTCCTACTAATGGGGACCCGGAAGCACGCAAGGCTCCATGAAATGCAGCATCGAAACTAATAAATTAACTAAATTAAAAGCAAAAGAAATTTTGCTTTTTCTTATCCTTTAAACATACAGATGCATCAAACTATGTATGATTTGCTAGTAAATAATCCTTTCCTTAGTGACAATTATTTGGTGGATGGGTGTTAAATTTTTAGGGAAAATTTAATGAATGCTAATAATCACAATACATTAGGAATATATCACAAGAACTTCCCTAATGGTTGTCCTGAATTTAAATATTTCATGTATCTGTCTCTTGTCACTGTTTCTGGCAGGTGAGTATAAATTTTATATAAAAATATGAATTGTTAGATATATCAATGTGCATGTTTATAAATCAAATCATTGGGTCACACACCTAATAAAAGTTCTAAGGATTAAAAGATGTAAGTTCAAGAGTAATATGTAAAATAATATTACAGGGGAAAAAATACAGTAATAGCACAAAAGATAAATGTAACCTTTAGTAAACAAATAAATGTATGGGAATAATCCATTTACAAGGATCTTGTGGTTCTAAATATACTGGGAGAGATACTTAAAATTATAAAATGGTTGAGGTAATAACATTGGACTCGATTATCCTTTAACACTGTGCTATGGATCATACTGTCATATCATTTGTGCAACTGTTATCAGCAACTAAGTGGGATGTAGCATTCAATAGACTCTGAAACAATTAAAGTTTCTAAAGAATTATTTATCGTCATGTGATAAATGCCCAATTTCTATAGTTACCTTACATGAAAAACAAAGACAAGGTATTCACAAGCATACTTTCTTCAACCTCTAAATAGGAACAAATGTCTATAATGCTTTCATTAGGAATGAGATAAACAATCAAATACAATAGAGTGCCTACATCAAATAGATCCTCCAACTAAGCTTTATTCCAACACATTTGATCTCGCCTCTACTTTTATCCAAAAATCTCAACTCACTTTGAAAATGTGCTTTGATCAACTTATCTTGATTCAAACCCTTGGTCAAGTTAGGTACAAAACAACCATCCCTATGTCTGGTTATAGCCCCTAAACATAGAGATGGAAGAAACCTAAAACCTTTCTTAAAAACAAAAGCAAGGTGTGACTGAAGATGGCTGATTGATTTAACACACATTATTTATCACTGCTCTTTTCTGAAATTCCATTAAAATTATCATAAAGCCATTTCCTTTTAAAGGCATTAATTCTTTGGACAAAGACAACAGAAGGAAACAGCAATAGTATTCTGAAAGCTGGATTTCAGAAAGAGGTGTGCTAGCCCATTTAGCTGGCCAGAGAAAGCCATATTCTAAGCCAGCAACACGGAAGCTCAGAACAACCCAATTTATACTGCAAAATCCCAAAGATGTAGAAATCTGAGACATCAGCTTCTTCTTGAGTAAAGAAAGGAGAAAGGTGAGATTTTTAAAAAGATGATTTCTTGAAACTCTATTTAAAAAGCAGTTACACCTCCAGGTTCATCCCCATTGCCAAAAAATGACAGAATTTCCTTTTTTAAAAAAAGACTGAATAGTATTCAATTCTATGTATTCACCACATTTTCTTTATCCATTCATCCACTGATGAACCGTTGGGCTGCTTTCATGTCTTGACTGTTGTGAATAATGCTGCAATAAACATGGCAGTGCAGAGATCCCTTCAACATACTGATTTCAATTACTTTGAATATATACCCACAAGTGGGATTGCTGGATCATATGGTAATTCTATTTTTAGTTTTTTGAAGAACTTTCATTCTGTTTTCCAAAATAGCTGCACTAATTTACTTTCCTGCCAACACAAAAAGACAAATACTATACAATCTCACTTCTATGCAGAATCTACAAAAGTGGATCCCATAGAAACAGAGAGCAGAGAAACAGTTCCAAAGGCTAAGCAGGGAGGGGGATGAAACACAGGGAGATGATGGTGAAAGGGTACCTTTCAGTTAAACAGAAGGAATTCATTTTAGTGATCTTGTTTCACAGCATGAAATAGTTACACAGCACAGTAGTTAATAATAATGTATTTCATATTTCAAAGTTGCCAAGAGAGATTTTACACCTGCTCACCACACAAACAAATGGTAAGTTGGTGGGGTGATGGATATGTTAATTAGCTTGATTTAATCTTTCTAGAATGCATACACATATCCAAACATCACATAGTACCCCACAAATATATAGGGTTATTACTTGTCAATGTAATTAATTAATTATTAAAAGCAGACCACCAGATCGTCTCTCCTATTCAAAATTGCAGGCAATTAGGTGATTATTTTCAGAAAAAAACAAAAGTCAGATCTCTGGACAGATATGGCTAGCTGAGGGCAGAGCCACTGCACTGAGCCCCTAGGGAATTATGAAAAAGTTGCTATACTAGTGCTGGCTGCTATAGTTATTGCCGCTACCATTGTCTCTTACAAGATCGACAGTCTCCACCTAGATACTGAAGCCAAGAGATTCTGCATTCTTGAAAAATATACAATTCAATGATTTGCTGCATTAGCACCTACTCCTGCCAAAACAGGCTCTTCTTTGCCCCTCTGTAAGGAATTCTGATGGCTATCCCACAGGGTTGCTGCTGTCTGCCTTCTATTTGGAGTACTAGTAGGGTTCTGCTAGGATCTGTAGATTCTTACAGATTGGATATTTGTCCAGAGTCTACCATCTAACTAACTCTGAGGGATTCAAAATATATACATTAGGGAAAAGATGGGCACTACACAATGTAGGGCTTTAAATGGAGAGAACAGAATATCAAAAAATCCAATGTTGTGTCTAGTTTCATTAATATATAACACAAAGTAATGAAAAGAATCACAGAGTGGCAATAAAGAGAACAGAAGACCCGTGTTCCAATTTTAGTTGTATCTAAACATGTGACCTTGGGCAGGTCCTTAACCATTTGTTTGGCTGAAGATAGCATGCTACTCATTTTCATCTAAATAATCTGAAATCACAAAACAGAGGTTTTAGGAAAATGGGTGGTGATCCCTTGAGAATCTTGAAAGGACTTAAAAAAAAAAAAAGTAAAAAAAGGATATGGTTTTAAAGGTTTTACAAATGGTTGAAAATAAACTAATAGATGAGGAAAAGGGGCAACAGAAAAGATAAGAAGCCTAAAATTAGGCCAACGGTGGCAGGGGGGAAGGCAATGTCTGGAATAGGAAGAGCAGGTCAGAGAATCATCATCTCTTTAAATTTCTCATGGATGCAGCATTTACTACATCCATAAGATATATAGAAAAATATGTATCTGTCTATTTTGCAAGAAAAATAGTGTGAAATTAATCACCAGATCACAGGACTGATCCCTCCTAACACCCAAGTGTGCAGACAAAATAATAAAAAAGGCCAATATCTTTTTCAAAATTATTGAGGTGAAACTTACAGAATATGCAAATACTGTCTTCTCGAGTCACTTTAGGGGGAAAAAGAAGAAAATTGGCCTCCAAAGGTCTTCACTAGTTCCATGGCAAGGAGTAGTGGAAGATAATTTAGAGTGAAGAGAAATAATAAATTACACTGTGAAAATGTGATTAAGAAAATGGAAAAAGGAAATATATGATACCTGTCTCTGAATTCAGTGTTGATTACGTCAGATGATTCTCAATGCTTGCATAGTCCAAGGCTGGTGCAGGACTGGAGGCAGGAGAATCCCCTGGGATATTTGCTAAAATAAAGCTTCCCAGCTCTTTCCCTGGAGATTTTATCATTTTAGGACCAAGGCAGGAACCTGGAATATGTGTTTTTAAAAATCTCCTTATGCTGTCCTGATACATAGATATAAAAATTTCAGTAGCAGTCAGGCAAAATGTTCCTTCCTCTTAGAAGCTGTGCCCTAGAATAGTCACCAAAAGAACCTAGAATGAAAGCTCAATTCAAGGGGTAAACGGCATAGCTCTGGGTTGATGCTATAAATCTCTCAGCTGCATTCAAACCAGCAGAGTTAACAGATAACTGAAGTCAGCAATTAAGCTGTTAAGAAAGAGAATTTCTGAATAATCTGTAAGACTTGATATTCTCTTTCTGGCATTTGAGAATACAATCCTTCCAAGGTAAAAAAAAAAAAAAAAAAAAAAAAAAATGTCTTTTATAAATGGAAAAGTAGATGAGTAGGATGAGGTGTGTTTGAGAGTGGTGAGGTGAAAGTTAGACATTCTGAAAAACAACTACCCTTTAATTAGTATCTCACAGGGCAAGGTGCTGGTGAAGATTTGCTCATCTATTTCTAAGGAATTCGAAGAAGAGATTAGCTACCCAGCTTCACGAATCTCCTCTCATACTATGAATGTCTAGGATGAATAATATATAGCTCAAGAAAGCTTCCCAAAAGATATTTCACTGATTTCTCACAAAAGTATTTATCCCACTCACAAAAAGAAAACCCGTTTTTAACCCGTGCTATATTAAATCAACTCTTGATTTGATACACTTACTTATTACATCAGGTGTTCCCTAACTTGCCTGCTCATAAGAATCAGCTGGGGTACTTGCTCAGTTTAGAGATCAAACCCCCCTCAGCAGGAAACTGTGATTCTGTAGTTGGGGCTGCGACTCTGCAAACAGAGTGCCTAATTTTAAAAAGCTTAACTGTGACTGACCCTTGTCTTCTGTTAATTTATCTCTTCAGGTACACATGCAAATTATTTTGTGTCTTTTAGGAAGTGATGAGTTAAGAAATTTCCAAAGTCCCTGGTCCAGCCTACAGAATGCCGTGAACTAAAACTGGTCCAGCTCCTCCAAGCCCTCAGACACATCCTTAAGAGCTCATGCCCAAACAGGCCACTCTGTAGCGACAAAAATAAGAGTGAGCAGCTTGGTGGAGCTCTTTGAACTGAAAAGCAAGCAAGTGACGTGCTTTGCATCACTTTTATCTCTACTAATAGTTACTGGGATCATTTCATCCATTTCTTGAAAGAATTGACGTGGCCTCTGCCAGGGCCTTAAATAAAGCTTTAACTATAGTGAAAAGTCTGGGCACTGCATAGCGAGGCATGAAGAAGCCAAGCGTAGTTAACCTTAGCTAATGCACTGAGTGTTTTATCAGGTAGCAGAGCAGAGAAAGAAGATCAAACATTGGGTTCCAAGCTATGTGACTCAAAGTTCTCAAAACATATGGGTTATGTTGTTTCTTTATTATTAGAGGAGAAGAAGGGGATGAAAGGGAATTCATTTATTTGTTCAAAACATATTTATCTGCAGCCTCCTATGTGCCAGGTTATATACACCAGATACTGAGGATTGTAAACAATACAACAGCCCTCTTCATGGAAAGTAAATTCCAATAGAGGAGCAGATGATAACACAAACAATAAGACGATGTGATTTTGGAGTGTGGCAAGTGTTATAATAGAAATAAATGCACTAATGTAGTCAAGAGCAACAGATTTGAGCTGAAACTTGGTGGGAGGAGAAGGAGCCATCCATGCAAAGTTCATGCAAAGTTTATGAAAGAACATTTGTTTTTGTTTTAGTTTTTTTGAGATGGAGCTTCGCTCTCATTGCCTATGTTGGAGTGCATTGACGCAATCTCAGCTCACTGCAACCTCTGCCTCCCAGGTTCAAGCGATTCTCCTGCCTCAGCCTCCCAAGTAGCTGTGATTACCCACATGCACCACCACACCCAGCTAATTTTTGTATTTTTTGTAGAGAAGGGGTTTCACCATGTTCGTCAGGCTGGTCTCGAACTCCTGACCTCAGGTAATCCGCCCGCCTCAGCCTCCCAAAGGAAAGAACATTTTAATCAGATAGATGGTAAGTGCAAAGTACTTGGTGTGACTGAGGCACGGAGAGTCGTCAGAGACGTCACCAACCAGTGAAACACTCAGTTCTTAGAGTGTAACAATTTTCAAACTGAATCAAGAAAAATAGCTCTCAGAGCTCAAGGCCACATCAAACCTGAGCAAGGAGGGGCCCCAGCAAGACAGCTTATCTTTGGAACAAGCCGTTCGGGAACAAGAAATCCAGAGTTCAGATCTTCTTACATACTTTGTTAATTCAAAGGGAAGGTTTTCCCAGGTTCATCAGTTTGATGGTGGAGTGCAGCCTGCTGCTCTCCCTGACAGTTCTGTGAGGTCTTCATTGAAATACCAGAAGGCCCTTCTGAGAAGATCAGTTGTGCTGTCCAAAGCGTGTGCTGTCCAGACTGGCCAAATCTGATGACTTGGCTGTCAGCTCTGTCAATAATCTCAGCTACTAAGTCAGAGAAAGATCTTTCCTCTCTCCTACTACTTGCTCTTCCTCATCCTATTGACTGTACCAACTTTCAACGGCTCAGTGAGGAATTTGTTTGATAAGGAGAGAAACTAGCTAGAGTTCTAAGTGTGGAACTTAATTTTGGGGTTGAGGCAGATTTTTATTTCCATCTCCTCTTTCATTTGGCAGATTTTCTTTTTCCATTCTGTCACCAGGAACAGTTCATTTAGAGAAGTCTGCTGTGGATAAGCTGAATGATATCCAACCACAGGGTTGCTAAGAGATTACCAGCTCCCAGTCAAGAATTTACCAACAGCACCGCTCTGAACAGCAAAAGCCAGACACTCTCAGCTACCATGTTTCCTTCTTCCTTATTTGTCCAGGCTTATGGCATAGAAGGCTACCAAGAGGAGGCTTGGCCAAGAACCGTCTGCCCCACCCATTCAAGTAAGCTTATATCCCTCTACCACCACAACTCCCAGCCCTGCTTTCCAAGTCTGCCTAGTCAGGCTGACAGCCTCCTGCTCCTTCATCACATGTCCAAGGCTCTCTTCAATTTCTCTGAAATATTTTATAATCCGTACCTAATAATTGCAAACTTGAAACCCTGTAGGGCTAATCCATAACCAGTTGTTTTTGCCAACTCTCATTCACAGTGGCTTGTTTGGTTACATTTTAGGGATTCTGGAAGGTCAACTTATGATCTTTGTAACTTTATCTTTGGAAATTTTTTGAGCCCCAGGTTTAAAGTATATTCCTCTGGAAGGCATCGGTATTTGCTTCTACCAAGTACCTGGCAACCCACCACCCCAAATGCCTTTAAAGTAAATTCTGGATCAACTTTAGGTCATGCTGGAATCTAGTTTCTGGCCCTGATACTAAGTGATTATGGGCTTGTGGTTAGAAATTTTTAGAGGAGAAGGTGTTCTTGTCTTACAGCTCCTTAAAGGCCAAGACAGCGCATAGTCCCGTTTTTACTCCCTGTATGGAAGTTTTACTTTCTTAGATCAAACCCCAATGGTTTCATTAACTGGGAATCCAGACTTTCTACTGAGACCCCTAATCTAGCTGGCCATCTAGCTGGGTCATCAGGCTTTGTTCTTTGAATCAATGTTCTTTGTCCTGTTCCTTGCGCCTAATGCCTCATGTAAAACACAGGTCTAGGCCATGAAAAATCTGCAGGCCCATCTCCAGTTAATTACTTTCTTGTCGTTTCTTTTTTCCTAGTAATTCCCTTACATTTCTATGAGTTCATTCATGAATTCAAAAGAGGTTTTAAGGATTTCACCACGTATATAGTTGGAAGGAAGAAAAAGAGGGACGGAAGGAAGGAGAGAGAATGTTGGGTTAGAGGGCAGTGAGTGGGGGAAAGAGACAGAAGTATTAATTGTTCAATACTGGTTTTTTGGGTTTTTGGTTTTTTGTTTTTGTTTTTGTTTTTGTTTTTGTTTTTGTTTTTGTTTTTGTTTTTCACCACAATGAAGCCAACAGTGAGCTCCTGGAGTTGTCATACTTTTCAGAAGACCTAAGTCCCCCACTTGAATAATCATCCTATACCTTGTGCACTTTAAGACCCAAGAAGGGCCGGGCGCGGTGGCTCACGCCTGTAATCCCAGCACTTTGGGAGGCTGAGGCAGGCGGATCATGAGGTCAGGAGATCGAGACCATCCTGGCGAATACGGTGAAACCCCATCTCTACTAAAAATACAAAAAAATTAGCCGGGCGTGGTGGAGGGCGCCTGTAGTCCCAGCTTCTCGGGGGGACTGAGGCAGGAGAATGACATGAACCCAGGAGGCCGCAGAGCTTGCAGTGAGCCGAGATCATGCCACTGCACTCCAGCCTGGGCGACAGAGCGAGACTCCGTCTCAAAAACAAAACAAAACAAAAGACCCAAGAAGACCTGCCATGTTCCCACAGGGCCTGGATGTTACCTACATCTGTGTTCCATAGCTATAATGGGTACTGTATCCAGAACACCCTAATGCCAACCAACCATGCCAGTCTAGATCTCCTCCTGGAGCTTTTCACAGCCAGTGTACACATGCTTTGGGTGACACCTGAACCTGACACCAGCTCTTACACTCTCCCTGTCATGGTTCTACCAGAGAAGATGCCCTGCCAGCATGACTGGAGATTCTCCCACCACCTGTGCCTGTGTCAGTGCCAGCCAACATATCCCTGCACAACATCCTTTGGCTCTCTGAGATCGCATTAGAGTAAACAGAGTTAAGCACCATTAGAAAGGGAGTATGAAAATAATAATGTAAGAAAAAGGAGGTAAGAAAAAAAAAAAGCCTCTACCAGTTTCTGGGTACCTCTGTGAGTTAGAGTGAACTCTACCTAGAAATGCAGCCAAACAGAATTGTAAGTGCCATGTTGCAAGGGCAGAAGCCAAAGCACTGTTGGAAAGACTTCCACGCCAACTATGTATAGTTCTTTTGAAGAGTAGATTCAAAGGAGAGTTTTTCACCTCAGGGAAAGGATTGGTAACATAACTGTACTCTGGCAATAGCTGAGCAAGAAATACCAATTAAAAACAAATTTAAGGGCCAGGTGCGGTGGCTCACGCTTGTAATCCCAGCACTTTGGGAGGCCGAGGCAGGCAGTTCACGAGATCAAGAGATCGAGACCATTCTGGCCAACATAGTGAAACCTCGTCTCTACTAAAAATACAAAAATTAGCTGGAGGTGGTAGAATGCGCCTGTAGTCCCAGCTACTCAGGAGGTTGAGGCAGGAGAATCGCTTGAACCAGGGAGGCAGAGGTTGCGCCACCGCACACCGCACTCCAGGCTGGCAACAGAGCAAGACTCCGTCTCAAAAAAAAAAAAAAAAAAAAAAAAAAGAAAGAAAGAGAGAAAGAAATTTAAGGCCGAGAATTGCTTGAACCTGGGAGGCACAGGTTTCAGTGAGCTGAGATAGCGCCATTGCCCTCCAGCCTGGGCAACAGAGCCAGACTCTGTCTCAAAAAAGAAAAGACAAAAAGGCCGGGTGCGGTGGCTCACACCTGTAATCCCAGCACTTTGGAAGGCCGAGTCGGGTGGATCACGAGGTCAGGAGATCGAGACCATCCTGGCTAATACAGTGAAACCCCATCTCTACTAAAAATACAAAAAATTAGCTGGACATGGTGGCAGGTGCCTGTAATCCCAGCTACTCGGGAGGCTGAGGCAGGGGAATCGCTTGAACCCAGGAGGCAGAGGTTGCAGTGAGCTGAGATCGCGCCACTGTACCACTGTACTCCAGCCTGGGTGATAGAATGAGACTCTGTCAAGAAAAAAGAAAAAGAACAAAACAGAAAAGGAAAGAAAAGGGGAAAGGGAGAGGAAAGGAAGGGAAGAGGAGGGGAGGGGAGGGGAGGGGAGGAAAGGAAGAATTAATAAACTCTGTGTTCAAGGAAGCAAAAGTTTTGCATGGGAAGTGTAAATGCACAGGGGAATTTGAAGCTCAAAATTAATAAAGATGAGGGCGTGGAACATATGTGAAGACAGAACAAGAAAGAGGAGAAGAAAATATACAAGTAAGAAAAACACAAGGAAAACCTCTTCACTACAGGCACCAGTGTGGAATATTAGGACTCTTTCCCTTGAATGAAGCTACCAATCTCATTAGGCAGCTCTTAATTTTGCATTAGAATGCAGGGCCATTAGGAGAAGGTATGGGCAACATTAGATCTTGTATTGCCCACAAATATTTTCAAACGTTACTTTCTATATTGTGTTGTCATACCGTTTAATAGAGAAAGTTATAATTAGCCAAGCTGACTTCAGGGAGTTGCATTCCCTTATCTACATAATAATAGGAAGGAGAGAAAAGAGAAGATCCAGATAATACTCAAAACAAATTTCATGTTTAATCAACAATGAACCTTCTTCTTAAGTAATAAGAGCTACTCAGTCTTTTTCATGCCTTCCCTTATGGGAGAAATGTGGCAGTATAGCAATTCCTATGGCAAAGTTATCTTTCTGATGACAGTCCCTTCAGAAGGGTGCGATCTTTCTCTGGGATTTTAGATCAAACCCACATACTGAACTTGCCAACTAGTTGTTCTGGGCCTCTCTCGGCAGTAATATGCAGCCAAATTAAATAAATTCTGATAGATCAAAATCAGATTTATACAGAAAATCAATATAAATAAACATAAGATTACTTCAAATAGAATCCCAGAAGCATTCAAAGTTTGTTTCTATGCAAAAATCTGATTGCACAAGACTTGTCAGGGATCCCCCGAAACACAGAAACTGTGAAGCTGTGTCCTCACTTTGTTCTCATTTTGTTCCTCAGTCACGCTTTGGGTCTAAATCAGAACTCTATACTGCCAGCAGGAAAAGTTTTCCCTACTTATCTTTTCCAAGGCTCTTCCCTAAAAATAGACTCAAAATGAATTGCTTCTAAAGGGATTATTACATATTCATATAATAAAATGCTATGCAGCCAGTAAACATAAGGTTAGACAATGTTTATTGATATGGTAACATATTCACAATATATTGAGTAAAGAGAATAGATTGCAAAACAGCATTTACAATATGAGTCCATTTTATAAAAAATAACCAAGGTGTAATGTGTGTGTGTGTGTGTGTCTGTGTAAATATGCCACTCCTATATGCTCAGAAATATTAGAAAGACATATACCAAATTATTAGCAGTGATTATTTTGGGGGATGAAATATTTTATTTTCTTCTTTCTGTGTTTTTTTGTTCTTTATAGTGAACACATATTTCTTTTCCACTATACAAAAATGTAAAAGCTACTCTTCTCAGAGATCCCGTGGCCCTGGATATCATCTCACGTATTATTCGTCTAGTGTTGTGGAATAGCGTGCTGGAGGCTTGCTGTGTATAGGCCACAGAATTGGGCTGGAAATAACCTTTTTAGACCATATTTTAGTCCTCAAATCCTCACAAGTGGGCTCCTTCAGGAACCCACTTTATGTTAAATTCTACTAACAAAGGCTATGACAATGCTTCAAACACTTGTAGTATGTATATATGTTCCCATATCAATATGTCTTCATGTGCTTTTAATACCTTGTATATATTAATGGTTTATAAATTGTTAACCCCAGGGATCCACTTAGATGCTTCAAGAGGCTTGAAAAAAAGTTGGATACAAAATTTTTAAAAAATATACAATTGTAATTATTAAAAAAAAAAAGCAATTAAAAATATCTCACCACGTTTTACAACAGAGAACAGCAGTATTACTTTATGCTGCCAGGATCTCTGCCATCATTTGAAAATAGTTTAACTGCATGATTGTTTAAGAAAACTGTAGCTCTAAATTAGTCTTAAAAAAATTTGAGCTACCCAGAGAGTTTATGCATATAAAATTGAAACAGGTTGTACAGCAGCACAAGACACAACAAGGACCAGGCACATCTGCTCATTGCATATTCTCATCAAGGTCTAACCGTGAATTGTGCATAAAGAAATAACAGTTTAATGCATCTCCTTATTGTTCTGCATTTACAGTTTTAGTACCTAGAATAAGTAGTAATTTTTCTCCTTATAGTTCTGCATTACAGTTTAATACTTAGAATAAGTATTAAATTTTTCTAGTCTTTATAAGAATGTGAACCATACTTAGACATTTTTGGCGATACAATGTTGAAACAAAATTTTTCTACTTAACTCCCCTTTCAAATGCAATCTATCTAGCAGAGTATCCAGGCATTGCCAAGTAAGCTATTTACGAATTGTTTCAACATCCCAGTAAATCAGAATTTCCTGTGCAACCAAAACCAAATGAAGATATCATATTAGTTGCAACTGATACAATTGTAACTGTCATTCAAAATGCAAGTCATTCAAAACGCAAATGTCCATTTTATGTTCATAAAACACATTCTTCTTACTAGTTACTTTATAAGCAAATTTTATTTATAGTCAGTATTTGAATACTCTATTCCACTTCTACTGCTATCCCTTGGTCCAAGAGACCATCCTCTCATGAATATTCCGGGACTCAGGGCCTCCTCACCTGTTTTCACCCCTTTTGTTTTTGTGGCCTGTTCTCAGCACCTGAATCATGGCGTTTTTCTCTCACTACTCTGCAATGGCCTCTCATTCCATTAGAATGAAAGTCAAATTCAGTATAATGGTTCACCAGACCCTGCACAGACTGATGCCTCGGCACCATACAGACGCCATCTCCTGCTATCCTTTTACTCACAATAGCCACTATGACTCCCATGGTGCTTCAAACGGGTGCACCAGGCACCCGTTCACAGCAAGGCACGTGACCTTGTCATCCCTTTCTCCTCAAGGCCTCTTTGCTTCTTCACCTCTGAAAAGTCTTTGATCTAATGTCAACTTTTCAACGCACCTTCTTAGGCCATTCTTAATTTCAGTAGTACCCAGTGTCCTCTACCTCCCATGTTTTAGACTTCCTCTTTGCATTTATCACCATATGAAGTAATCCTTGCTTATAGCACTTAGCATTTATTCTCTGTCTCTTCCCACAACAGTGCAAGCTGCATGAGAGCAAGCAGAGACTTTTACCTGTTTTGCTACTTTCTGTATCCCCAGAGGCCTAGAGCAATGCCTGGCACAAATGGCCAGCACACAATACACATTTGTTGAATGAATAAAATATTCTAAATCTACATTCCTCACAATATTCTTATTAATAAAACCCATTAAATGTTATGTTTATACTGCCGCCAAAGAAAGCTGCCTAAAATTATAAGTTCCCAAGGAAGGTTTATGTGTTCATTATAATTTGGAACTATTTGTAGTACTCAGCATAATACTTCAACCACCACACTGATAGCACTCATCCCAATCAGCATCCATAGGCTGCACATCCTTTTAAGTTTCTACCCATTAGTCTTCACATATGTACAATAACAATAGTCTACTTCAAGGGGAATTATTTTTAAGAATCTTTTCACTTTGAATTATATCTTCAACTTGATAAAGCCACTTAAGGCTAGCCCAGGCTTTCCTAAAAGAATTCCAACCATCCTCTCCACCACCACCATGATCTGTGATAATTTTCACCACATGCCTCTATTCACCCAGCCTTTTTTCTCATACCACAGTTTCTTTTAACTGCACAATTTTTGTTGACATCTTCAAGTTGAGCACCCATGTTCATTAAGTAGAATACACATTTGTGGAAATATCTAACACATGACTGCTATCCTATTGAGTTCAGTGGAAGCTATGCGGCTAAGTCATAGCCCATGCTCCATGAAGACCCTTTTTCTATCAGGTATGGCACACAGCTTCTCTCCACAACCTTTGTCTCCCTCTGTGTCATACAATTTGGCATGTAGACAATTTTAGAACAGCTTCAGCCACAAGCAAGCATTGTAAGTGGAATGTTCATCTGAGACTGATCAGGAGATTCTCAGAAAACAGAAATGTCAGTTATGCTGATTTTTAAATATTTTCAGTTTAACAACTTGTTTATCCTAATGGTATTGCCTAGCACATTAGGATGACAACTTGCAAGGTGATAATTTGGTAACAACTTTACTCTCAGAGCTTACAAAATTTAAAGAGAAATATAACAGGCCAGGAATGATAGACTGATTTACTGGTTGCTGTTAACTACAATAGACTTTTCAGTTAAGGCATGGGTGTGTATTTTTTTGGATTCATATATGCTATATCAAAATAAATACGAATTGACTGTGCAGCAGGATAAATGAGTGCACTGGACAGGAATTATTAAGGTGATCTGGCTGCATCCAATTCTACCTTGAAATCACCAAACAAGTGTGAAGTCCAACTAAATGTTACACAGTTTACATAAATGTCAAGTAGGAGGTGTTTTATTTCAGGCTTTGATCGTGATGGTTCAATGTGAATAGAACATGTGCATTTTGAAATTTAAGCACTATACCCATTGATGTATTGTCTGTAACCATGTCAAAATAGAAACTCAGATTTCAATAAAGCACAAAACATTCCTGCATCACAAGGCTGCGAACAGAAAACAAAAAGTGCCTGGAGTCAATAAAATACAAAAATCCATCAGCTCTGCAGATCTGCATGAGCTTACACTGAAAGAAAAACTTCTAGTTGGCAGGATTCTAGACACCAAACTGAAAATTACATGTCACGTCTCGATTGACTCTTATTTAATCATGTTCGGTGATTTCTATTTAGAGAAACATACTTTTTTGTCTGATTTATTTATATTGAGACCTTAACCATCACTGTTATCTCTGCAGTTTCTACTTCCTTCTTTGGCGGTAACTATTCATTAATAGAACCACTAGCATGCCTTAATGTAAAACCAAATTCCACGTCCAGGTAATTAGCCCTTTGCTATTTTGTTAACAACAACAACAACAAACCAACAAACAGGGTCTCAGATTTCATAAGCATTCTTTGTTGACACATCTGCTATTCAAAAGATTCACTCAGTTGGGAGACTGTGGGATCAACATTTCTAGCTGTACCCTACATAATACCATAGATCAAAATTACAGAAAGTGTTGGTCATCCAGGGTCCTACAGAGACGTTCTCATAAGCAGCTGGGTGCCACATGATGCATTCACATTTTATTCTTTGCGTGCTGAAAATGGCCAAGTCTTCCAAAATCAAAGAATCTGAAGGTTCATGGAAAGGAAACAAATTTTGTTTTTTTTAGTTTGTCAGGTTTTCTCATTGACATCTTTTTGCTTTCTGAATAAGTTCTCTGGAGGGTCTGCAGGAGGAGCACTGCTACTGACAACACTCATTCCTTGTTTGCATGTCTGTTAACTGCATATTGTTACTCATGATGCGAGTGGTAAGATGCTGGAGGGAGGGACACTGAGCGGCTGCTTTGTTTCAGCATTGCCTCGGGGTGTTCTAATAATACCCAACATGGACTTCAATAGCTGTGAGCAGATTTTCAGTGTCTCTTACCCACCTGGTCACTATACAGGGCATTCCTTCAAAATGTAATATCAAGACCTCACTTTATCTACATTTTTTCCCCAATTTGTGCTAAATTCTCTCAAACCCTAAAGTCCAGGAAAGGGGGAAGTACAGATCATCCACTGCTGCAAGCACTGGCCATCGCCTCAGCTGAATGAATGTAGCAAATCAATACAACCATAATTTAGTGTCTTCCAAGGCAAGAATGTGAGTTTCATCACCTTCTTGCAGGTTATAGGTATACAGAAACTGTCACATTTTATAACTATGGGAGAGGATGGCTATTATGTGCCAAAATACAAGTAGATACCACTCATACATACCTACTTGAAAATTTAGAGACTCACTCTTATAAGCGATTCCTGACTGAATCAATAATACACCTCCAAATTTTACTACAGTTAGAACTTTTCCTTAAACAACCCTATTCACACATTTTACAAAGCTCGTAGATTTATTAATGCCTTTTAGAGGTGAAGAATCGCATCTACAGCTATCCTCAGGTTTAAAAGTGCACTTTTTAACAGAAGACTTAGTATATTCTCAGCTGTTTCCATCAATCATCTACCTTTACCAATTGAAATCTTACCTACTTCAAAATGTAGCCACTAAAATGACCAAGAATAAATCAGCCAAGTAAAAAGTGAAAGAGCTTATTGTCCATCTATCTGCTCCATACTAAAACAAACAAACAAAATATGGATTCTGAAACAACATGACACGCGCTCTCCCAAAGCAGTTCTTTGGTTTCACCCGACTCTCTTAGGTGAACACCTGTCTGTTCTCTTTTCCTGCTATCTATGCTTCCAAAAGAGCAACACGATTGCAGAACAGAATCCACCGAGACACGAGAATGGAGAGCCCAAGACTTACATTATTCATGTACTCGCTAAGCAGGTCCTGGAGCGCCTGCCGCACGGCGTTGCACTCCGCCACGATCCTCTCGCGCCGGTCGTCTCGCGTGCAGGAGGAGTCGGCCATCAGCGCTGCACCGCTGATGATGCTCTCCAGCCTCTCCTCCAGGGACGGCCGGAACCTGGCCTCGCTGAACGTCATGGGGTCCAGGATAATCTTATTCTGAAAGTATCACAATTAAAAAAAAAAAAAAAAATCAGCAGAGAAGAGAGGTCTGCCTTGGCACCCTGTTTTGAAACCAGAAATATCTGAGGCAAGAACAAGAGTCCCCAAGGAGGAGAAACTGGTTACTCAAATTCTAAAGCTGCCTTGACAAAGTATTAACTTTTTGTCACTATTTTGTCCTAAATGTAATCTTCAGTGAAAAGAGCACATCTTGTTTGAAGAATATGTTCTTGGCAAAGGCTATCTCAACGCAAGAGCTTTCAAATACGATTAGGACACTTTTTTGGCATTTTTAAAACACGTAGCCTTTAAGGAAAGAACATTTCAGTGTAACGCTTTGGGGAATTATATAAAGATTTTAGAGCTAAAACATGATAAATAATCAATATCTTAATTATGAATTAGCTGTGACTTGTGTACACATTAATCCTCCTCATGAGAAGCAGATATGGGCACCCATGGCAGGATGCCTTTTGAATCTTGGGCACATAGTACCCAACAGGCATATTCAGTACAGGTTAATTTATCACTGGGAACTGACATCTTTTATGTCAAAGCCAGTGTTCTAGAAAAGGATTCTTAATGTGTGTATGAGACTTTTCACAAATAACTGACAGTATCCTTATAAAGGTATTTACATGTTTGGAAGGGGCCTATATAAGAGCAGAATAGAGATATTTCCTAAAAAGAAAGCATCACATAGAACATGAGCTTAGCATTTCTCCAGCCAAGTTTGAGGAGCCTGGAAACATGCGGGCAGAGATGCCCAGAGGTAGATGGAAATATGCATCCAAAATTCAGGAAATATAACAGTCTTTATAGGAATCTGGTAAATGTCAGGCGTATTTGGACACAAAGTAGTGAATGACATACTAGTAAAGTGAATAGAGCCAGAAGAGCAGGCCAAAGAAGACCTGTGAATTAAAGGTGTACAGAAGGGCCAGAATCAAAAAGGAAGACAGAAAGTGTAGTCAGAAAGATAGAAAGAGAACTTGGAAAACTCCCAGCAAATGAGGAGGGTAGAGTGTGATGAAGTATGTGATCATTAACTGTGTGAAGTCTAGAAGCAAAGGTGACATTGACCAAAGGCTGGTTTCCTTTGGGGAACCTTTTCTGCCTAAGGCAAAGAAGTTCATACCAGCAACGATGATCAAAGTAGAATGACCTGCTGCGGGAAATGGTGTGCTTATCTTCATTGGGGGTGCACTCTCAGAGATCCAAGAACCAGAGCGGCAGTGATGGGGTAAATGGTCTTCCAACTATAGAATACTATGGTGCAATTTCCACTGTGTTACTGTTTCTTTTTTGTTCATTTTGTTCATTTGTTCATTATTCCTTATATATTCACCAAATTTAAAGAGTTGTTAGAAAAGAACAATTTACCATATTTACAAATACGATACAAAAAGTGAGAATATGTAGTTATTCTATTGCTAATCTGCACCTGCTGAAGACCCACTATATGCCTACTACTGTACTTAATGCTAAAAAGAAGGGGAGATAAAAGAGGCTTCTATGAATTTTTTATTCTGATGTAGTATATACAGTAACTGCTTAAGTTATTACAAAGTGAAGTCCAGCTGTGCACTCTGGGAAAGATTGTTGTAACCCTCCAAAGCATCCTAGGGTATTTGTTCAGGTTGTGCACAGAATATCTGGGCTCCAATTCTCTGATTTCTGTTAAAATGCAAATCTCCAGAGCAGAGAGACAGATCTTTTGGGCACAAGAATGTTGAAGTCTTAAGGAATGAGTGTAGGCAGGTTGGGACTTAAAAAGGAACAGGTATAGACCAAACACAGACCAGGTCTGAGGTCCACTGGACTCTTGGATTTTTTAGAAAATCACTAATTGGTAAAAGTCTCTTTTCAATTTAGAAAGCAGATGCATGAAATCTTGCAAATAAAACAGCTATTCTGTGCCAGCTTTGGCAAGATGAGCATTCTTACATTTGTACTCTCTTATATCTTGGAAAAGGGATGCAAAAGGAATGTTTACTTTACCCAAAATGTGTTATTTGGGTTTTGTCCTTTGTGGCTTGGTTTTAGGCACAGCTGTTCAGTGTCCAAAAATCATGTGGAGGCTGCAGTACAGTGGATGGCCCTACAGCGTTCATTATTACAGGTGAAAGTCCCAAAGGAAAGCTGAGAAGGGAGCACAGATATTCCTGCTATACGTACTAGTGCTGTGTCTGCAATGTCTTTTTCCAGGGACATCCATCGGAACCCTCTCTCTTTCTCTCACATAGTCTCTCTCGCTTTCCACTGCCTTTCAGTTGATGCATTTATGATGAACATATGTATGTGTGTGTGTATATATATATAATCCATATAATATATGTTAAGAAGTAATACTCTAATTGAGGAAATACCTGGTCAAAATATAATTAGACTATCTTACTTATAAAGATTACTGATTTTCAAAGACCTATTTTATAGAAAACCATATTAACATAAAACATAATAAAAACTGTATTATCTGCTTTAAGATTTCAGGAGACTCTTCAGAATCATATACTGGCTTTAGAACAGGTGTTTATTTTACTTTAGGACTAAACACATAAAGAACTGCAAATGTGATGGAAATATGGGGAGGTAAATTTGAACTCTTCAGTAAGGACAATTGTAAAACAGTTTCTCTGCAGTAGAGAGAATGTACTAGTGTCATTAGAACACTATTTCCTGAATTATTTTCCATGGAACACTGAGCTTAGAGATATAATGTTTCGATGAAAAAATAAGGTTCCCTGGCCAAATATGTTTTGGAAATATCGCATGACCTACAGCAAATTATCATATGAAATGCTTTGGGGAGCTCAGCATTAAAGGAGTCAGTTCAGTGTAGCATTTCCCAAATCTATTTAAGCATGGAAAGTGCTGCTTTCAAAATGCATGAATTATCTATGAGAACTCAAGGAACACACTTTGGGAAATGTGGCAAGAGAGACTTTGGAGTGTCAGCCAATTGAATTTCCTACCTGCCATGGCCTGGGGCTGTAGTGAAAGTAAAAGTCTGAAACATTGAGCTTGACAAACTCTGCATAAAAGTTACACCATCCATCACATTTCTAATGGAATTATTCATTATTTATAGATCACAGTGGAAAAGCTTTTTTAAAAATCTCCCTGGAAAGGAAACAATAATTTTACAATATTTAGATCTGTATCTGCAGTACAGATGGGGAGCATTGCAATGATGGATGTGAAAAGCAGCAGGAAGAAGCCGCTCGGGAGAGAAAAGTCACAAAGAAAAAAGGTCAGTGCACGTGGGCCTGTGTGTGTACATGCACATGTGCATGGGAAGAGGTACTGATTGCGTGTATGTGTGTGTCTGGATGTGTGTGTGTATCCCAGATGGGATGGGCACTGGTTGTGTGTGCGTGGAGCTGCGTGTGTACGTGTGTATGGGGAAAGATATGTGCTATTTGTGTGTGTGTCTATGAATCTATGAATGGGTGGGTACAGTTTGTATGCATGGGTGGAGTGGATGCGTGTATGTGTATGTGTGTGTACGTGCACATGTGCACATGTATGGAAGGGGCTGTGGCTTATTTGTGTGTATGTATTTGTATGTGTCTGTCTCTGTCTGTTCTTAGAGAATTGGTCGGGTTTCCAACAGCTCCAACAAGCGAGAAAATAAAGAAAAAAACAAAAACAAAAACAGAAATGAAGTCAGAGGCTCAAGAGCTAGAGGAAAAGGTTGTATCTATATTTCCTACAAATAAGAAACCAACCCCTGGAACTGAATCCTGAGCAAGAAATACACAGAGAATGAAAAAGTGAAAAGAAGGAGAAATATTTGCTGTTACATAATTTGAAAGTAATTAAAACAATAAGAAACACCCAGCTAACGTCGGGAACATTCAGATCAGCAACAGTCATGAACACAGGGCTCCAACAGGCCTCAGTTCTCCACCCCAGCTCTGCCCGTCCTCACCTCTCTGTGTGGCTGCCCTCTGCTGGCAGGAAGGCGCACCAAATCACCATCACCACCATCACCACCATCATCACCATCATCATCAACATCCTGGAGCCAGATTCCCCTCCCTGGTCACAGAAGAATACTTTAAGAGGGCAGCACACCAACACCAAAGAGTGAAAGGACAACGAGAAGCCCTCCTGTCCCTCCCTTTGTGGCAAAAGTATGCTCCTGTGACAGGCTCTTATGTTGCTTACAACTGTACAGACTTATTTTAGTTCATTCCTTTACATTGTAAATATCTCCATCTCCTGTTGGCATTTTTAAAGCTCATTTAGTCATTTTATCTTTTTGATCTTTTACTTCCATCTTACATTGTCATTTTAGTTCATTTACAGATACTGGGCCTGCACTTTTTGTTTTATCTTTTTCTTATATTTTAAGTTAATCTAAGTTTATCATGTCTATTTTTATTTTGTTTATTTGATTTGCATATTTTGTGCTTTATGAGTTTTGCTTATTTTTATTAACATCTCTATTTTAAAAAATTATCGTTTTCATTCTTATAGTTTATAGAGTGGCAATTGGAATGCACAGCCATAAAGATAGCAGCCACAATAATTCACCCCCAACCCAAGAAGACTAGAACCTATTCTGCCACCAAGTTGGTGCTATAACAGCCTCTCTAGTCTCACATAATTGATCTCCCATTTGCTCTCATGTGGCGCTCTATAAAAATTTTAACCTAATATAATTTAGCAGACGATGTAGTTCGAAACTACTTCCCAGAATAATACATTTACCAGCACTCATTCACCACACATACAATTGTTAGAAGACCACTACTTTTAAATTGCTCTTATCATTCATTGTATCTACAAAAAGCTATGTGATCTAAAATGTCAGTGTGTAATGGGACACTGAGCTAGCCTGATGCAAGCTCTGACACAAGAGGAGGAAACAGAGAGACCTCTATCAAAGCAAGTAGTTGGGTGTATTACCAATGGTTTGATGGGTTCAAAATGCAATGTCTTTGAGATCACTATCTCCCCATCTTACTGAAGAGGGAAATGACGCCAGAGATGTTGTCCCATGGCCATTCGGCTCACAAATGAGGTCACCAGGATTTGAGCACAGGTCTTTCGATTCCAAGCCCAGTGTTCCTTCAACTGTATAAGACTGTCCACATTTAGGTGAAATGAGTCTAATATGTCATAATTATAATTATAAAGTATATAATTTTAAAACAAAAATATAATTCTCTTAAACTAAATATAATACTTAAGTATCATCTGTCATGCTCTCCTTTTTATGCTATCTGAGTCACCTAACCCTCCCAATAGATAACTGAGAGTAAAATCATTCATTCAGCAAATGAGTGCTGGTTACTGTAGGAGTCGAAGAGCACACACTAAACAATCCTTTCTTCAAGAGGTTGACTCTCTAATCAAAAACAAAAACATGTACAATCAATTGTAATTGGGGAAATGGCTGATGATGTTATGGAATGACTGAATGATGGCAATTTGCACAGTTGAGAGGCAGGAAGTAAAAATATACTTCCAGAAGAGGTTATCCCTCTAAAAATACACTTCCAGAAGTTATCCCTCAGCTGAGACTTAGAGTGAAAACCAGTTGGCCAAGCAAAGTTAGGGGCAGGAAGGGGTGATGCAGATGGGCTAGGAGGTGACAGATGACATAGTATATGAAAAATATTACAAGAGATTAACTGAAGCTGGTCACATGTATGGTGACATAGAGGGGCCCCAAGCCACTCTCCTCTGAGTTAAACTGCTGGGGGGCATAGTTAACTGACCATCTCCATCTGCTGCACCTGTAGTCCTACTGCAGTCTCATGTGTAGGCTGCACTTGGTCCCAGGCAGTGCCAATCACTGGGCACAGGTCCATGCTTCTGCCCAGCACGGACTCCTCCAACAAGCAACTTCAGCTCCTAATCCGGGCTCCCCACTAGCCTGACTGGGACTTGCTGGGAACAGTGCTGAGCCTCTTCCTACTCAATCCTCTTTCTTTCCTGCTCCCCTTTCAAAGGTGTTTGACCCTGTAGCAGTCTAAAAGCTCCACAAAAGCCCATTCACTCCTATTTTATCCTTCACAGGCAAGTCCTCCTTATACATATAATCCCATCTACCTTGCTTCTCCAAGGGCCTGAATGGACACAAATAGGAATGGGAGATGCAGCTGGAGAGAGAGAAAGAACCAGGTCCTGAAGCGACTTCTCTGCCACGTTACAAAGTTTTCAATTTGAGAACAGCCCTTTAGGCAATGATGAATCATCAGAGATCTTAAAGCAAAGGAGTGACATAATCCTGTTTGGGTTTAGAGAGTTTCTTACTGCAGCTAGGGCAGTTAGCTTTGGCAGGACTGCAGGCACAAGGCAGGAGAGTATTAAGCCTTCAGAGCCCAAAAGAGAGGTGAGGAAACTACAAATCAGGATTGTGTCTATATGGATAAAGAGAAGGTAATGAATTTAAGAAAAATTTAGAATGTCAATCTGACAGGATTTGAAGAGAGGCTATGAGACAGGATTTGAAGAGGCTATGAGAATGAGGGAGAAGGCGACAAAGATAAAATCTAGACTTCTAACGTGGACAACACCAATAATGCAGGTGTCAGCAAACTAAATCCTAGGAGTCAACCTCCTACTTTGCAAATAGGGTTTTATTAGAACACAGTCAGGCTCATTCACTTACATACCATCTATGCCTGTTTTTACACTACAGTGGTAGAGGGGAATGGTTAGGACAGAAACTGTATGGCACACAAAGCTTGTAATATTTACTCTTGACCCTTCAAGAAAACATTTGCTGGCTGGGCGCGGTGGCTCATGCCTGTAATCCCAGCACTTTGGGAGGCCGAGGCGGGCAGATCACGAGGTCAGGAGTACGAGACCAGCCTCACCAATATGGTGAAACCCCGTCTCTACTAAAAATACAAAAATTAGCCGGGCATGGTGGCACACACCTGTAATCCTAACTACTTGGGAGGCTGAGGCAGGAGAATTGCTTGAACCTGGGAGGCAGATGTTGCAGTGAGCTGAGATCACACCACTGCACTCCAGCCTGGGCAGCAGAGCCAGACTCTGTCTCAAAAGAAAAGAAGGAGAAGGAGAAGAAGATGTGCTTGCTGACCCTTGAACAATTGTGATAGATAACAGATGAAAAGCAGGTGAAGTTCTTACAATTCCTTTAAACAGAGAGCTCTGGTGGAAGGTTGATTATAAGTGTATGAACATTGGGTAGTGTGGTATGGGCACCTGTATTAATATGCAAAATCTATTGCTTTCATATAAACAAGGAATACCCAATAGAAAGACTTAATATTCAATAACAAGAATTGCAAAACAAAAAAAGACACCTACATGTCAAGTAGATGTAGCAAGAAATGTATTCAGATAGATGAATAATTGTGCAGGCATTACCTCAGGGCAAAGAGCAGAACTGGAATTGGGATGTGCACCCTCTAGGTCTGGCGTCTATGCTCTTAGCCACTGCACTAATTGTTTCCCTCACGTATCCTTTCTGCATGCATGATGCTAATCATCATGAGGGAATTAATGCAACAGCCATTTCCCCATTTCAAAAACTAAAGTCACAGTAGTATATTATTCTTTCATACGTCAAGAGGGGATAAAAAACAGCAAATAACCACCAGGAATAAAAGCTCTAAAATGCTACTTTCTCCTAATTTTAATATCTCACCTCTGTTTCAAACTGGTCAGTAGGTATTACAATACATTTCTTCTACCAAGAAGGTAAATACAAATATTGCTCAGTCTTTCTTTGACTAGCAATTAACCATCTTAAAGCTGAGTTTGAATCTAATGGTATTCAACTGGAATTGAGAAAGATGGGCATACCTGATAAGACCTGGAGCATAAAGTAATATTTTTAATTACAGTTAAGTCAGTAGTAAGGCTCTAGCACACGTACAGCACTAACGAAATAGTTTTACCCACATATTATGTTTCAAAGACTTTAGTGCACAGCTCACAATGGTGATGCTTTTTTTCTTTACTAGCCAAGAAACAGCTTGTTAAAGAGTAGGAAGAAAATCTTATTCATCTTTACACTTTCTGGCTTTCAACATTGGTTAAACCTTTAAGAGAACTACTTCGTCATCTGAAATGCACACAGAATTTTCAAAATGCCAAGAAAGACAACAAAGAAAGCAATTTGATAATATAAAGTGTAGCTGATTTCATAACATTTTTCCAAAATCTAAGCTAATCAGCATGGAAAATGCAAATGCCAGTGGTATGAGAAAGCCTGTGAGTCTGTGATTTTCTTTGCTGCTGGTGACAACTCTGTAAGATAAATGTGTCCTGGATTTTTACTACCTTCATAGTTCAAGGTAGCAACCAAGGAAAATAATAAATTGCTGTTCTCCCTCATAAACACCAGGCACTTACCACCTGCTGTCCAGCATGACTATTTTGAATCAAGCAAGCAGAAGAAAGAATAAATGTCAACATGCCTCTATGCAGTCATTCACTTTTATCTTTTTAAATCTTAAAAAAAACTGAAAGAGAAACTTAACATTAGTCAAATTCATTCTTTCAAAGGAATATGTCCTTCTGATATGGGGCAATTAAAGCAATGAAAACCAGAAAACCTAAATGATAATGCATATTTAAATGTAGGAATATTTACCCATTAGTTATTCTGAGCTTTTCACAGGAATGTGCTACAACATAGCCATGTCTTCACTTTCTGTCTTTTGTAACTTTGTCATCATCCCCATTCCATTTACCCTTTCAAAAATTATATTTTAAAATTTTTAGTCATTATGGCTACATAATACGTGTATCTATTTAGGGGGTACATGGGATATTTTGAGACAGGCATACAATGTGTAATAGTCACATCAGGGTAAATGAAGCATCCATCACCTCACGCATTTATCATTTCTCTGTGTTAAACATTCCCATTATACTCTTTTAGTTACTTTAAAATGTATGATGAATTATTATTGACTCTTCTATTTACCTTTTAATATTTAAATTTTGTGGTTTGCTTTGTCTTAGTGTATAACTGGGTAAGTTTTATATTTCACAGATAACACAGAGCTTCCTTCCTTCTTCCTCCCAAGCATAACATTCAAGATTCTGTTTCTTTCCACGTAACGAAGAGGGGGCAAACCATGTGGTCCGAGGTACCAATGCCACAGGCCAGGTGAAATATAACAGTGACTGGGCATGACTACAGAAATGTGAGCTTTGGTTTAGCTTAGGGCTTCATGCTGTGTTGACCCATTACCGAGTGTCTAGGTCACAGAAAGCTTTAGTGAGATCGAAATTTGTTAAAGCATTTTATTTTATGCATTATATTATGTTTTGCTGCACTGATACAATCCCAAACAAAACAAAACATAATAAATAAGTCCAGCAATACCTACTGATTAACTCTTCACTATAGAACCTTCTTAAAGCAAAGAAAAAAGTTTGCTATTCAACTTAAAATACTTGACTAGTAACCCCTGAGGCAGCCTCTCCCAGTTTCCCATTAAAATGTCTATAAACAGAGAAATAAAATTGGAATTTTGCAGCACTGAAAATTGAGAATGAAAGACACCTTTTGACAATGAGGCATGATCATAATTCTGGCTCTGAATGCTTTAAATGCATCTTTTAAAGACTGGAGTCTAAGATAAAAGCATAAATCAAGACTATTTAAATAAATTAACCGAGGTGTCTAAATCAAAAGAATGTTATTTGGTTGGTTTTAAACACTTACTCTCCCTGTAGTGTATCAATAATTAATACAGATATATTTTCATCTTTTTCATTCTGTGCCAAGCTCTCTCAGGGTGAATCTTTCTATCTTTACATGAAAAGTTTCTCTTGACCTAATTGGGGTAGCACTAGGAATGAAAGATGCTAAGGACCTTGAGTTTTAATAATGTATTTTTTATTAAGCTACAGAAAATTTCTAACCACCATTTTAGACTTGGCTTAATTTTTAAATTGCAAAGTATTTTATAAATAACTTACTCTTTCTTCACAGGCATACAGTTAAAAATAAACTAATTATGCCATTTATCTACTTAAGATGTTATTTGTAATTAAACAGTTCAGTTTAATTGGAAATAAATGACAAAGACAATGACTTATTAAACAGCACTTTCTATCCTTAGATATTTGATGTCTTTTTAAAGAGAAATTTACCTAAGCTCACATTAGCTTCATTTTTGAGAAGCTTATATTTAGAAAGACAAAGTTATTTACCAAAGCAAATGAATAAACTGGGTGAGGAAGTTCAGCCGTGGGCTGTTCCTACTGGATTGTGAAATCTAGTGGATGCCAACTTCATTTTCCCTAATCCCATCATCTCTGTGTGTTGCTGAGTTGCTATGGCATTTCAGGAGCACATTCTCTAGCTCCAACAAGGAGAGTAGTTTACAATTAAGTATGCAAAGCAGGGAAAAGATAATAATCCTTAGCTTTACATTATGCATTGATTAGAAAGTGAGTATCCAAAATGCACTTAATCAAATCAAGTTTTTAGAGGGCTTAACAAAGAAAATGGATTTTACTCTTTTTCTGGAAAAAAAAAAAAAAAAGTCATGTTATCTCTCTTCTCCTGGAACTCTCTACATTCTTGACCATCTTTTTTATCCAGTATAATTCAGACCTCTTTGAACTCTGTGTGTTCTGAACACAATTTACCATCCACTGACTAAGTTAAGCCTCCCCTACGCTTTACAAAACCCTGCTTTACTGTGCTTCTATTCATACTTCTCCTTCCCTTCACTCGCCCAGTTCTTCTTCCTGGATCTAACTCAGTAAGTTGGTATATCTCAAGGCCCTGCTCCCTGTTCTCAGTAGTTCTCTCAACTCTTTCTTAGAGCGCTCAACTACTCTCTACTATCACCTGCTTGTAAAAGAGAACCAAGGTACCATGTCCAGTCCCAACCCTCTAAGACACTGGCCCTTACTACAGCTGCACACTGGACATGATCTGTTGGGGGTTCTGCCATCACCTCAAATATCAGATGTATGAGAAGTACTTTTCATTTTCCTCCAAAACCTAACACTGTCACTTCTACGGAGGAAAAACGGAAGTAGAAGGGAAACAAGAATCCATAATCTCCCTTCAGTCTCCTAATGAGAAATTAGAATTAATGAGAACTCTTCACTTCATAAATGCAAGAACTGTTCCTCTATCAGGTTAGATGACTTGATGAAGGCCACACAGTGGAAGACTTGAGAAGTCTTTCTCACTCCAAGGCCCATGCACTTGTAGCCTTGTTCTCTTGGGAACTTTGTTGAAAGATCAAACATCAATAGAATCTAAGACCGGCTGGGCGCGGGTGCCTATGTCTGTAATCCTAGCACTTTGGGAGGCCGAGACAGGTGGATCACAAGGTCAGGAGTTTGAGACCAGCCTGCTCAATATGGTGAAACCTGTCTCTACTAAAAATAAAAAAATAGCTGGGCGTGGTGGTGGGTGCCTATAATCCCAGTTACTCGGGCAGCTAAGGCAGGAGAATCACTTGAACCTGGGAGGCAGAGGTTGCAGTGAGCTGGATCGCACCACTGCACTCCAGCCTGGGTGACAAAGTGAGACTCCTTCTAACCAAAAAAAAAAAAAAAAAAAAAAAAAAAAGAAGAAGAAGAAGAAGAGAAAAAAAAAATAATATATATATATATATATAATCTAAGACCAAGGTATACAATGTTACAGGGGTTAAGAGTTGGATGGTGATATGGTTTAAATGTGTCACCTCCAAAACTCAGGTGTTGCCAAGGTGATCATATTAAGAGGTAGGAACTTTAATAGGTGATTGGGACATGAGGCTCCTCCCTTTTGAACAGGATTAAGGCACTTATAAAAGAGGTTTCACAGATCATTTGGCTAGTTTGCTCTTCTACCTTCTGCCATACCAGGATCCAACATTCTTCCCCTCCAGAGGGGAAGGGCACCATCTTGGAAGCAGAGAACAATCCTCACCAGACAACCAAACATGCTGGCACCTTGATCTTGGATTTCCCAGTGCTATAACTGTGAGGAAACAAAATTTTGCTCTTTGTAAATTACCCGGTCTTGGGTATTTGGTATTAGAAGCACAAATGGACTAAGATAGCTGGCTTGGATTAGAAACCTGGCTCCAATTCCTTCTAGTTGTAATTCTTTCTGGCCGAGTAGGTTGCTTAAATGCTAAAAGTGTCTCAGCTTCTTCATTTGAAAAACAGGAATGAATCTTAGCAGTATCTACATAACAGTGGTGTTGAGAAAATTAACTAATATAAGGAAAGAGATTTGAACAATATATGAAATGTAGTAAATTATAGATATTAAACATCAAGTCATTTCAAATAGCTCTTTTTCATGTAATACTTTATATTTCCACAGTCAGTCCATATTCATCCCCTCATTCAAGTCATGATCTTCTCTCATTTCCTTCATCAAAACTTTAAATTTACCTTTTCTCTTTTTTTTTCCTGGTAAAACGTATTTTCCTGACAGCCTATTCTTAAAATCCTGCTTAACCACACTACCCTACTGGCCGCAAACCTTCAATGGCTCCCCATAGTCTATAAGAGGTTATCATCTAGGACCTGACAAGTTTCAGATGCTGGACTCTTCTCTAGTAATTCTGCAGTTTCATCTCTATTATATTAATTTTGTGAGATATTTCAAAATTCATAAGGGAATAAAGCAATGAGTTGCATTTTCACCCAGCCCTTGAATTGAGATGTCATTTTCAGCAAGCATTGCATGAAGAAATATAATCTCGCCTCCACTCAGTTCATGATTAAGATGCCTGGCGTTCAAGATTCTCAGCAATCTGGCACAAGTCTCTGCCTCTCAAAGTTCATCTCTCCTCATGAACCCCTGGCTCCTGCCAAAGTGGTCGCTGTATTACCCCATCCCAGCATGCTTCATGTATAACTGTGTTGTTAATTCTTCTCTGCTGACAATTTCAGCCCCTTCCTCTCTGATGCTTCTTGGCAGCATATGTGGATCCTTCTCTGGAAACATGATCTTCAACTCTCTTGTGTAATTCCCAGTATTAAGCTCCTTTTCACTTATTCAAATTTCCCTTTTGGCTCTTATCCCATATTACCACGCACTGGCAGCAGTGCGCCTGTGTGCACACACGTGTGTGTGAGAGACAGATCACCAGTTAGGATGCTTTCCTTACATATCGGTATCTTCTACTCCACCCAGTGAATGTTTCATACATAAGTATTTGATGAACATTTGCTGATTAGTGCAGTCAGGATTCCTAAAACAAGAATACCCTTTTCCCAATTTTTACCAAAAGGCTTCTGGAGCAAAATAGGTCACCACAGTAAACCTAGTATTTGCAGATGAATATATGTGGATGGCCTTTTAGTTAGATATGTACATTTAGGTCTACACTAGTATTTGATGTGGTTCAGTGCACTTGAGATTCAGAATTATTGGAATGGGGATATGTAACGTATTATCATATGACAAACGTTCTACTTTTTATTTTTTATTTTTTTTGAGATGGTCTCACACTCTGTTGCTCAGGCTAGAGTACAGTGGCACGATTTTGGCTCATTGCAATTTCTGCCTCCCAGGCTCAAGTAATCCTCCTATTTCAGCCTCCCGAACAGCTGGGACTACAACTACAGGCACATGGAACCACACCTGGCTATTTTTTGTATTTTTTGTAGATAGAGGGTTTTGCCATGTTGCCCAGGCTGGTCTCAAACTCCCAGGCTTAGGCAATCCAACTTCCTCAGCCTCCAAAAGTGCTGGGATTATGGGCATGAACTACCACGCTCAGCCTAATTCTACTTTTAGTGGGCAGGAGACCAGCTAAGGCAGCCACCTCCTGTGATTGGTGAATTCTGAGAGTCTTATCTGAAGATTTGATTAAACCAGGGTCAGCAAACAATGCTCTGTGGACCAAATTAGGTCTGCTGCCCATTTTTATATGACCTTAAGCTTATAAAGCTAATAAGAATTTTTACATGTTTAAGTGGGTGGATAAACCACGGGTCTACTGATATGTTACATTTCTGTCCAAAATCCTCTCCCTCATGACACCCATAAATAGTCAAAAGGCATGCAACCAAAAAAAAAAAAAAAAAAAATTAAGAAATTTCACAAACCACATAATCCCATAATTAAATAATTAGTAACTGGATGATCAATGGTTGAAGTTTTAAAAGTTTAATACTAGGAGAAACAAACTTCTTGTCCCAGAAATCAGTTACACTCTATGTCGGTGGTTTGAGATGTTAAATTATCCATTTAAAATGGAAAGTCAATTTATATTTCTCAGAAGCAATTGTGGCTTAATTGCTGTTATCAACCTAATAAATTAGTAGGTGATAACCACAAACTGGTTATACACTCAAATTTCATGTCTGATGAAAGAATAATTGTACCAATATTCTGCAAATATGAAAAGGAAATGTGTTCGTGGGCCACAAGGGAAACGCATACACCTTGAGCATAAACTCATCTATCTTCTTCTGTCTATTTTTAAGCAGGCAAATTAAGATGGGAAAGAAACAGTTTTTGTCTCACAGGAATAATGTGTGACATGTTAATTGCTTTTCAAGCAACATTGCATGGCCTGAAAATATGCTTTTTGCTTAATGAGAATGTCATGTTCGCTTTTGAACTCTGAATTGTGATGCACATCTGTTAACGATCATTTAAATTATATATAATAAATTTTCTGTGTAACACTGGAAAACAATAGCCCTAAGAGAGTTAACTCAAGAAGATGATGGATGCCCACTGGAACATAATAGCATGATCATGTAGCCATGGGCTATCTATTGTGATTGGTATGGCATATACCATCATTCCAGAAAACTGAGAAGTTAGGATGGATAAACTAGATAGTTACTAAGATCAAACAGTTAATATGTTCATTTAAGCAGTCATTCAACAAACATTTCTTTTATGTCTATGTGCTAAAAGTGCATGTGAAAGTGTGAACAACACATGATCTCTATTTGGTGCTCACATTTAGAGAGACAGAAACAAAAAACAGGACAATATTCTTAACAATATGCATAAAGTACAATAGTAGCATAGAAGGAATCGTGGCATAGAAATTGGGGTAGTTAGGAAAGGTTTCCAAAAATAAGCTAGATCTGGAAGGCTGAATATAAATTTATTATGCAGAAAACAAGGCAAGGAAGAAACAGACAGAGGAACTCCCATGAGGGCCAACACATGGATTAAACAGTGACTACGTACCTGAAAATGATAAACAGTTCATTATGGCAGAATGTGGAATACAATGTGTGGAAAAGGAGGATATGCAACGGGGGATGTATTAAGAGACCTATTGAAACAATTTGGTACTGTGATAAGAGCTTTAAAGTTTATCCTGAAGACAGAGTTTTACTAGTAAATAATATGTAACTAGCATTTCAGAAAGGCTAGGCTTACCAAGATGATGGAATACAGAGGGAAGGAACTGGTGGGTCAGGGGCCAGGGCAACCAGTTAGGAAGTTATTGCAATGATCCAGGCAAAAAATGTGGGCCTGATTAACCACTGTTCATGAAGATGGGAGAAACAAACCAAGAGTTCTAAAGGGAACTGAATTCATAGCATATCAAGATTAACTGGAGAGAAAAGTGGACAGGATTCTCAGTTTTCTGGATTCAATAGCTATATTACAAAACGCAGTTCCTTTAGCTTTAAAAAAAAAAAGAAGAAGAAAAAGGCTAAGCTTGACAGAATAAAAATGCTTAATTTAGTTAGAGAACTTTTCAGATACTTAAAAAACATTCAAATTCAGATGTTATATACACAGCTAAACAGAGGTCTGGAGTTCAGGAGAAAGTTTAGTTATTCTCAGATAGTCTAAAAAACTACTATTTGTATAATTGTAAAAACATACATAAATAGCATACTTGACTTAAAATATCTCTAAAGAATAAACTGCAGGATTAGGATTGTTGACATTAGTAAAAGTAATAGAAAATCAAAGTTACTCACACTGGTTTGAGAATTGGTTTGTTGGAAGCTTTTCAGTCAAACACTGATACACATGATTTATACCTTATTTCCTAGCATATTATTCTCTAATAATAAACCCATCATTTACTTTTTCAAGGGTGTGGCAATCGGCCACCATATATTAATTTAGTTTGGATTATAAATATCTAAAATTGGGGAGCCCAAATTAAAGAGTTGGTCAATATTAACTCAATGTATAGAATACATTTTGTTAAAGTAACAAATATTGAAACTTAAAATCTTTAACTTTTAACAAAAGAGGTAACCAAGGCAGTTCCACTTGAAAATCTCACAAGAACCAGTGGTCTCCTCCTCTTCTCAGTCCCATAAAAAATAAGTCAACCTATTTGTAGTAGTGAGTGGGACTTCCGGAAAGAGATTCTTGTGTAAGCAGAAGAAAAGAGAGGCATGGAAGCCTATGATTTTTAGAAAGTTAACTTTAGTGGTCATGTGAGAAAATGGGCTGACGGAGGAAAAAACAGTGGAAAAGAAATCACTTAACAGGATTTTTTTTCATGACGAGACACAACAATCTGGCACAATCAACTATTCTCAAATATTTATTTACTACCTATCATATGTGAAAACTGATCCGGGGAGAGATTGTTATGAGATTTTCTCATCAAGGATTTCTCAGCCACATCATGGAAATAAGACATGTCTGTGACCAAATAAAATGTGGTAAAGTCTAACAATCGGGAACAGGTATAGTGCTTTGGTAATTGACTTTGGAAATGTCAGTGTAAGAAGGAACTCTTTCTTTATTTTTAACAATTACCGTTTTTAACAATTAGAACAAGTCATTTGCCTCCACCCCAATATTTCCTCTCAATAATGTCCTGTAAAGGCAAAAGTGCAGATGTTATGGCTGCTGCCGTGGGAACTTCCGACATTACGAAAGTGATACTGGATGGCCTCAAATATCTTTCTCAATTTTGAAGTTTTATGGGCCTATAAGAAAAGAAACGCAGCATCATAGCAGCTAGTTATCTTCAGAAATGAATGAATTATACAGACCTCTGTCTGTCTCTTGGTCTGTCTGTCTCTCTTTTTTTCCCCTACTGGTGCTAAAATACAAATGCCTTATCTTTAAAATATCATATGTTTTATTGTTTACACTGACCTAATTGGAAATCACATTCTATTATATTTTAAATAATGTTTCTTAAATAAAGTTCCATAAAATAGTGAAAAGAAAGTTTTCAGTATTATTTCATAATCCACCAGGAACAAATTTAACTATATTTTGTGGGTGTTTTTTTTTTTTTTTTTTAATACAGGTATTGAGAATAGGCATGTATGAATTAGTACAAGTTTGGTTAGTGATTATTTGCAGGGACACAATGTTTCATGGCCATGACTATCTAAAGTCAATATTTGGAGAGATTTTGTTATACAGAGCCTTCCATTAAATTAATAATCATTTGAACTAGGCAAAACTAGCAAGCTTACAGGAGCGCTGGTGCAACCCTTTTATAAATCTATAAATCTTAATGGAACCAAAGAAATACTCTCTGAAATTTGTGTATGTATATGTATGGATATAAAATAAAGTCGATTTTATCCACCTAAAAATAGTTAAGGAGTGTATGTATGGAAGAAGAGCAAACACGTATACAAATGACAAGCCAATATGATAAAATATCAACAATAGTGAATCTACATAAAGGATATGCCAGTGTTCCTTATACTACTTTAATATTTGCAACATATCTGCAGACAGATTTAATTTTTCCCAAATACCATGTATATTTTTTTATTAAAGAATATTCATGAAAAAAGTTTGGATAATAATAAAAATAGGAAAAAATATTTATGCTCACCACAACTCAAAGAAACATCATAAACGTTTTGACATAAATATACTTTTTCAGGTTGTTTTGTATTTTCAGCATAAATTTGTTTCTTCCTATCTATTTACTTCAGGAAAAGTAATTTCATAGGTGTTGTAATATTTATTAAGTGTGCCTTGCCTAGTGTCATTTTAAGTTTATTTTGCTGATGCAGATTTTGAAAGTGATTTCAACATGCAGACTTGAGAGAAACTGAAAATAAAAATAGTATGCATCCACTGGCCAAAGGGCTGCCACACTCTGGGGGTTGGTGGCAGATAACCGCGTTATCTTCTCCTCCCTAAGAGATCTACCACTCCATCAGATCTCTACAAATGTCATCTTTCTTCAAATCTGTGGCAGAGGCAGACCTTTGTAAAAGAAAAATGTTCCATGGAAAACTTATATTTGGTCAGTGACGATTTTTATCTTAAGTACTTGTGCCAAACACAAAAAAATGTGGCATCTTAAAATCTTTGAAATATATATTCAAATTAATTAGTGCAAAAATTCTACATAGTGATTCAGTTCTCAAGTACATCACCTGAGAAGATTAGCCACGTACTTGTTTTAAAGTAAAAAACGATTCTTTTTTTTTTTTTTTTTTTTTTTTTTTTAATTTATTTATTATTATTAAACTTCAAGTTGTAGGGTACATGTGCACAACGTGCAGGTTTGCTACATATGTATACTTGTGCCATGTTGGTGTGCTGCACCCATCAACTCATCATTTACATCAGGTATAACTCCCAATGCAATCCCTCCCCCCTCCCCCCTCCCCATGATAGGCCCCGGTGTGTGATGTTCCCCTTCCCGAGTCCAAGTGATCTCATTGTTCAGTTCCCACCTACGAGTGAGAACATGCGGTGTTTGGTTTTCTGTTCTTGTGATAGTTTGCTAAGAATGATGGTTTCCAGCTGCATCCAAATCTGGTCAGTTTGGGTAGGCACAGAAAATATCTTAGGAAACCCTGTAGTTCAAACCTCCCAACTATAAATTCATTTGGAGCCTCAGGTAATATGTATGGGCATCTCCTGGAAGAAATGAAGCTGTAAAATGTAAAGATCTATGCTTTTTATTTTGATGTAGAAAAATGTCCAAATATCCTATGGTCTGAATGTCTGTTTGCCCTCAAAATTCTTATGTTGGAATTTAATACCCAAAGTGATAGTATCAAGAGGTGTGGGCTTTGTGGGGCGACTATATATGGAGGGATCTATCCTTATCAATGGGATTAGTACCCTCACAAAAGAGGCTTGAGGGGGCTCCCTGCCCCTTCCACCATGTGATGACACAGTAAGAAGGCACCATCTTTGAAGCAGAGAGTGCGCCCTCACAAGAAACTGAGTCTGTCAACACCTATCCTGAACTCCCTAGCCTCCAAAACCATGAGCAATCAATTACCATTGTTTATAAATTACTCAGTCGAAGGCATTTTGTTACAGAAGCCCAAACAAAGACAACATATTTTATATACTGTGTACTTGTGAAAGATTATCTTAAAACTTTTTAAACAGATGCAAAACTAAGAGAAGAAAGGAAAAGAAAATAATATCCAGACGATCACCAGTGTAGACCTCAGTGTCCCAAATAAGCTTAAGAAGCATGATTAAGGTTGTAAATGATAACAGCGAGAGATTTTCAAACGAATGGATGGAGAAATAATATTTTCCTGGTCCTTTCATAGGATCTGCTAAAGTGAGGAAAGCACTAAACCGGGAAAACAAACAGTGTCTGTTTCAAACTCCTTCACAGGACACTTGGGGAAGAGACAATCTGGTTGGGAGGGAGACAGGACCTGTCTTCAAGCTGCATTTGTATAGCATGCACATTCATAGACTGCATGATTATTTGGCAGCATCTTTTGGACAGCACATGTTTAAAATATGATAAACTGTTTCAGGCTGTGGTTCCTGGATTCATCAGGGACCACAGTCTATGTCATCTTTTCTTCCTTTATCCCTACTCGCTTTCTGCCATTCGCTCCTCTTTCTTCCAGGTGCTCGCTGAGCGATCTTCAGAGACCAACAAACCAGAAGAAATCTCATATTTAATGTGAAACCAAAAATGGCATTCACAGCATCAGAAGCTGTTTAAGCAATAAGAATTCCCAAATAGACACAATGGAGAAACTTTCATTCTTAGTGTTCACACTGGACTTCTTAGGTCTCACATTAAGAATCACTCTTGCACCAAGAGGTAATTGAATCTGTTTGGAATTTATCCTGTCACATAGAATTGCCAGCCTCTCAAGATTGCTTTATGCTTTGGCCAGACCTTCTTTCAGGTCTGCTATGCATTAGGGTTTGGCTATAGCCAAGGGAGAACAAATGTCATTATAATATCAATAGCTGCTGTCTAGTGGCATAACAACTTTTCAGTCAGGAGCTTTTTCCCAGGGCTTTTTTTTTTTTTTTTAATCTTTTTCTTTTCTTTTTTTTAATTATACTTTAAGTTCTAGGGTACATGTGCACAACGTGCAGGATTGTTACATACGTATACATGTGCCATGTTGGTGTGCTGCACCCATCAACTCGTCATTGACACTAGGTATATCTCGTAATGCTATCCCTCCCCCCCGACTCCCCACAATAGGACCCGAAGTGTGATGTTCCCCTTCCTGTGTCCAAGTGATCTCATTGTTCAATTCCCACCTATGAATGAGAACATGCGGTATTTATTTTTCTGTTCCTGCGATAGTTTGCTGAGAATGATGGTTTCCAATTGTATCCATGTCCCTACAAAGGACACAAACTCATCCTTTGTTATGGCTGCATAGTATTCCATGGTGTATATGTGCCACATTTTCTTAATACAGTCTGTCACTGATGGACATTTGGGTTGATTCCAAGTCCTTGCTATTGTGAATAGTGACGCAATAAACATACGTGTGCATGTGTCTTTATAGCAGCATGACTTATAATCCTTTGGATATATCCTCAGTAATGGGATAGCTGGGTCATATGGTATTTCTAGCTCTAGATCCTTGAGGCATTGCCACACTGTTTTCCACAATGGATGAACTAGTTTACAGTTCCACCAACAGTGTAAAAGTGTTCCTATTTCTCCACATCCTCACCAGCACCTGTTGTTTCCTGATTTTTTAATGATTGTCATTCTAACTGGTGTGAGATGGTATCTCATTGTGGTTTTGATTTGCATTTCTCTGATGGCGAGTGATGATGAGCATTTTTTCATGCATCTGTTGGCTGTATGAATGTCTTCTTTTGAGAAGTGTCTGTTCATATCCTTTGCCCACTTTTTCATGGGGTTGTTTTTTTCTTATAAATTTGACTGAGTTCTTTATAGGTTCTGGATATTAGCCCTTTGTCAGATGAGTAGATTGTAAAATTTTTCTCCCATTCTGTAGGGTGCCTATTCACTCTGATGGTAGTTTCTGTTGCTGTGCAGAAGCTCTTTAGTTTAATTAGATCCCATTTGTCAATTTTGGCTTTTGTTGCCGTTGCTTTCGGTGTTTTAGACATGAAGTCCTTGCCCATGCCTATATCCTGAATGGTATTACCTAGGTTTTCTTCTAGGGTTTTTATGGTTTTAGGTCTAACATTTAAGTCTCTAGTCCATCTTGAATTAATTTTCATATAAGGAGTAAGGAAAGTTCTGGCTAGGGCAATCAGACAAGAGAAAGAAATCAAGGGTATTCAGTTAGGAAAAGAAGAAGTCAAATTGTCCCTCTTCGCAGATGACATGATTGTATATTTAGAAAACCCCATTGTCTCAGCCCAAAATCTCCTTAAGCTGATAACCAACCTCAGCAAAGTCTCAGGATACAAAATCAATGTGCAAAAATCACAAGCATTCTTATACACCAGTAACAGACAAATAGAGAGCCAAATTATGAATGAACTCTCATTCACAATAGCTTCCAAGAGAATAAAATACCTAGGAATCCAACTTACAAGGGATGTGAAAGACCTCTTCAAGGAGAACTACAAACCACTGCTCAGTGAAATAAAAGAGGACACAAACAAATGGAAGAACATACCATGCTCATGGATAGGAAGAATCACTATTGTGAAAATGACCATACTGCCCAAGGTAATTTATAGATTCAATGCCATCCCCATTAAGCTACCAATGACTTTCTTCACAGAATTGGAAAAAACTGCTTTAAAGTTCATATGGAACCAAAAAAGACCCTGCATTGCCAAGACAATCCTAAGCCAAAAGAACAAAGCTGGAGGCGTCACACTACCTGACTTCAAACTATACTACAAGGCAACAGTAACCAAAACAGTACAGTACTAGTACCAAAACAGAGATATAGACCAATTGAACAGAACAGAGCCCTCAGAAATAATACCACACATCTACAGCCATCTGATCTTTGACAAACCTGACAAAAACAAGAAATGGGGAAAGGATTCCCTATTTAATAAATGGCGCTGGGAAAACTGGCTAGCCATAAGTAGAATGCTGAAACTGGATCCTTTCCAGGGCTTTTCTAGGGAATAGCTTCACAGCTGAATCTGGATGAAACATGTCTGGCCAACACGACTATTAAGAGGAGTAGGAGAAGAAGAAAACTAGCATTTATGAGTGCCTACTATAGATTAGACACATATAAATGTTCATCCCACAAAATTACCACTATCTTGGAGTCAGCATTATTATCTCCTTTTACAGATGAAGAAACAGAGGCACAAAAGGAAGAGTTATTTGGTAAGATTCAAACACAAGCTTGTTCTCTGCCCTATGCGATGCTGTCCCATCATTGTTTAGCATGGCCAATGTAACCAGGGCAATCCACAACTGACTATTTATGTTCTCAGTTATGTTGGGTACCTGCTATTCTTATGTGCATATGAGTAATTGTTTTTCTACAGCCTCAGCTCAATGAATTTACACAATCAGAAAAAAGACAGTATCAGAGAACATTTGGGGAAATAAAGAGTAGAACCTAATAAGTTATGGTGAAGTTCCCATAATACTCTGCTGGAAAAGAAGTTCAGGAAGTACGTTGAGGACTATGGTTGAAAAATCCAAATGGATGCTTCAGAGGGAGGGGCAGTTGTTGCACGTGTGTGTGTGTGTGTGTGTGTGTGTGTAGTTTACCTCATCACTGAATCAACCTAAATCTTAGAACATTTAAGTAACTCCCTATCACATTCCCAGCAGTATAACATAGGAAACACACGAGAAGTCATAATTCTGAAGGGTGAAGTAAAGATTAGCAGTACTAACATAAGAAATCACACAGAAAGACTAAAGTATTAAATGTATTTAAAGATTAAAGAATCAAAAGTTTTAACTAAACCACATTTCTCTAGTAAAGAGTTCACTAGATAAGTGGCCTTATTTGGGTCCCAAATTTGAAAAAGTATAACTAATAGATAAGTGACAATCAAAATTATACTTCCCGTCAATGTTAGACAATTTTAAATATCATAATCAATTACATCAGTATTCATTATTATATTTGGTACTAACTTGAAATAAAGGTGAAATCAGACCTAAAAAGTCTGTCAATCAGACCTAAAGAATCTCAAAAGCAAAAATTAGTCACACTAGGAAGAAAACAAATTCTTACATTTTTCCCTGCCTCAAGAAATAACACAAGATTAGGAATACAATAATTCAGATTAAACCTGATAGGGGGTCAAAAAATCATGATATAAATTGCAATTATAAAAAATAGTACCTCAAATTTCATTCTTTCATTTGCTCAACAATTTTTAGAGATCTGTATTTACCGATTGAAATGTGCAAGAGAAAAGTAAATTGTTTTGGAATATTTCCTAAAGCAACTGTAAAAAAATTGAAAGGTAAATGACTCTATCAGAAAATACTCCTAGATTTATAAAACCTTAGAAAAGAAAAGCGAAGCAATATCAGAGGTGTCAATAACCTATATGAGAGGTGTCAATAACCCAGAAAGAGATTTCTGAGTAGAAAAGATGGATCCTGGAAAGTGAAGCAGTATAGCTCAGGAAGCAGTGAAGACTATGTTGTCTATGATGATGCCTAACCTGGTCCCCAAGCACCCAGCAGAACTAGCCTCGACTCACCACCCTACCTTGCACTCCTCTTCCTATAAGCTCACATGTATTGCATCCATCTTTATCACCATCCCAGGGGTAGGGATGGTTTTAAGAATTAACTGGACTTGCATTGCATAATACTACTCTTCAAAAGGCTGCCATAGGTAGACTAAACACTTTTTGAAGGATGACTACACACTATCCATATTTTTATCCCTTGGATTTGAGTCCATAGTACATATATAAATTGTAGTATGTTTACAGGGATGTAAGAACCCACTGGAGTGTTTCTTAATGCTCTGTTTGGCCACCAGATGTCAGTGTATGATAAAGAATGCTGGAACACTGCTGCTTGTTTCTAGTTAGAAAGAATTGAAAAGGCAGTTTTGATGAGTTTAATTTGCCAGTGAAAAAGAAGAAGTAAATTTGGCAGGTACTCCACTGGGAGAAGATATGGTGAACAGGTGAGGATTTCTGGTTCCCACTAAGCATCAGTTACTGATACTATGCCCTAAAGATGGAAAAGCTTTTCTCCACTTTTCAAAAAAGTATCAAAGTGGTTTTTTCCTTTTTTAAGAAGTGAAAAGAGCATGCTAAGCACATAGTAGGAGCTCAATTAAGCACAAACTGATTAACCTAAGTTAGAAAAATCCTAGACTTTGTGGAATTTTATTTAAGAATATTCAAAATATATAATATCTGCATAAATGACTAGGGATTTAACAATCATACTGATGGGAAAGGAAGTAAACTAAGAGCCCCAAAAATCAATGCAAGAAAGTTATATTATGTAAAAAAAAAAATCAAATTTTCAAACAAATGGCTGAAAGTTCTCAAGATTTCATAATTAGACTTAGAAAATGTTTGGTTTTTTAATCAGCTAAAGCTTACTTTACAATACAAAACACATTTCAATATATGGACATAAAAAGTAGAATTATCATGACCTGTTGATTCTTCTTCCTCAATATGGTTCAGATTCATCCACTTCTTCCTAATTCTACTCTATTGCTGTACTGTAGACATTCCTAATTTCTCACGCTTATCTGTCTCCCTACTCTGCAGTTTTGCTTCTTCAAACTCGTTTTCCACCCTGCAGCCACAGGGATCTTCAAAAACACAAGTCCGGGCCAGGCACTGTGGCTCACGCCTGTAATCCCAGCATTTTGGGAAGCCAAGTTGGGCAGATCACTTGAGTTCAGAAGTTCTGACCAGTCTGGACAACATGGTGAAACCCTGTGTCTACTAAAAATACCAGAATTTGCTGGGTGTGGTAGTGTGCCTGTGGTCCTAGCTACTCGGGAGGCTGAGATGGGAAGATCACTTGAGGCAGAGGTTGCAGTGAGCTGAGATCGTGCCACTGCACTCCAGCCCAGGTGACAGAGTGAGACCCTGTCTCAAAAACACAAACAAACAAACAAACAAACAAAAACCCCACAAGTCTGACCATGCTATTTCCTTCTTTAGATCACCAGCAACTTCCTAATGCCTTCAGCATGAAGCCCAGCTACTTGCAAGGGCTGAATAGCTCTTCAGGATCTGTCTCCTGTTTGCCCACTTACACTGACTTTTCCCTATCCTCTGTACCCCAGAAATGAACACTTTATGCAGGTGTCACCCACCATACCACTGCATGCAATGATCTTCTTTCTGCCTGGGAAATATTCTCATTCACACTTCATCATGTTAATTCTTACTTAGCCTTTAGATGTGGCTCATTTACCTCCTCTTCCAAGAATTATGCCACGATTTCATCTTTCCCAATACCACCCCCTTACACACACATAGTAGGTTAGGTGGATACTATATATGTAAGTGTATGAAGCAGCATTTATACATTGCAGCAACTATAGCTGTTTACTATTTTCTCCTTTTACATATGACACTCCTTTATTGTTCTATCTCATCTGGCACTTACACACTTTGAATGAATGATCTTAGCTATCTGGTGTCTAACCCTTATCCTAAGAGATACAAAATCCAAGGCCTAGAGATGGGCTCAGTAGCCCACGCTCACACATACTTAGTTATTTGTAGAGTTTGGAGTAGTAGCCAGATAACTGAATCCAAGTCCTGGACTCTTTCCAGTGTTCTTGGTTACTTCTATTGGCCATTCAGTGGGAATCACTTCATAGACACATAGCAGAGATCATTATTACGGAGTATTAATAGAAGGGCTGTGTCGTCTCAACTATTCACCGTCATTCTAATGTAATGTAAGATATAGGAAACTTACAATCTTCATAGCCTAACATGGAGGGTTGCTAGATGTCTGTAGTCAAATGACTTTACAAAATATCAAAGTAGATAAGGCCTGGGGTAAGTTTCCCTGATAAATAACTATATTGGTTGCCACAGCAAAAGGAAATATTAGAATTGAGAAGGGACAGAACAAGATGCTTAGTGAAAATTTTATTTTTCCAGGAGGCACTTATCCTTCCCTGATGTTGAAAAAATCTTAAGTCAATAAAGCATACTAAGAATCCATCAGCCAGTCAGAACTCTGGTTCATGACCCCTTAAGGGACAGAGCTTTCACAACAGTATCTATCTGATTCTAGGAACAATAAGAATTAATTATCACAATACTCAAAAACCATAAAAGTGGCATTTGAAATGGAGGCACAACAGAAAAACTCTCACTTATTCGGAAGCCTTCAGTGTAGATCTCATAGGTCTTGTATTTGGGCCTCTGACTTACCTATACAGCATTTCATTCTCCACTGAAAATGCACTCCAACCCTGGATCTCTAAATACTAATCTTGGGTTGTGCATCCTCTCAAAGGTCCTGCAACCTCTTAATGTCCCTTAAATGGGTTGGGAATCTGCTGTGAAATGACTGCTGCCATGTGAACTACTATGGCTGAACTTCATTCTTTGGCCTGGAGCTCCTTGAATATCTGTGTGCACTCAGAGAAGCCTACATTTGGGATAAGCTTTGGGCAGTGACCACAGAAGCATGGCCTGTGCTCCCCCAATAGACAATTATCTCATCCTCACAGTTAGACTACATACAATTCTTGACAGCCAGGGATGATTTTTTCTTGCACTGGTCTGAGATGCAGGTGTTGCATCATTGCTTATGTTAACATTCCAGTATTTCCATCCACTGAATACCAGATCAGAATGAGAATTACAATTTGACCAAGAACAGAAAAAAAAAAAAAAAAAAAAAAAAAAAAAAAAAAAAAAAAAAAAAAAAAAAAAACCATATTTAAAGAGAAGATGAAAAAGGGAAGAAAATGTAAGAAGGTAAAGGCAGGTGGGGAAAATTCGGTAAAAACAGGAAGGGGAACTTATGTAGAGTTGCTCTGTCAGGGAAACATTTCAGCCTAATGTGGTTGAGAATACATTGTCTTATTCCTCAAGTGCAAATATTTCAATCTTACAAGAGATATTAGTGGTAACAGAAAGAAAGAGAGGCATGGTCTGTATAACAATGTGTTCCCTTCCAAAGCTGAAGTATTCAAAAACTAGAAAATAAAAGCCTATCCATTTTGTGAGTGAGTGACAGTCTCTGGAGACACAGGTAGAGTGCTTGGGGAGCAGGGAGGAACCGAGGTTAGCATAGAGGCTTGTGGGTTGTCAGGAAAAGAAAAGATAGCAAAACTATGAGAATATGGTAATTTTAGTAGCCTAATGCTTTATTTTCTTTTTAGGTTGTCAGAAGGGGAATGCATGTTTCTGTAGGTTGAGGAGATGGAACGAGTGGAGGAGAAAACAAATGGTCAAGAGCAAGAGAATTACTAGTCAAACAAATTCCCAGGGCAAGTCGGGAGAAAGAAAGCAAATCACAAATAGAAAGCTAAATGTTAGAGGAAGTCAAGATAATGTGTACTGTCTGACTTAAAAGAAAACAACATTTTTAAAAGGTGAATAGCTAAAGATTATAATATACCTTTGCAAATGGTGTCAATTTTAATTTGTTACAGCAATAGCTTATAATATACATCCGTCCTGAGTCCTAAACGCTATTCTCAGATATTAAACAAATTGATACTTTATTGGGTGAAAAACTTATTCAAACTTCTTGTGGCTTATTTTCTGGCAAAATTTCTTACTGATACTTGGTGTAATACAATTATGCAATGCCAATTTAATAATTTAACATGTTTGAGATGTTGAAGTATCTGGAAGGGAGCTTCATGAATAGTGTCAGTTTAAATTTTTGAAAGTATCTTCATCTACAAAAGAGTATTCCAAGAACAAGATATGGTATACTCTCTTTTCTTTAATAAAATAAAGAAAATTCTGTAGGAATTGCTTTTAACATTCCTCTCTCCCACTACTGAAAGTTTGTTTTCTGGAAGTCAAAATTGACATTATGTTTTACTTCTGAGCAGTCAATACATTTTTCTTAAATCTTTTGAATATTCCTCAGTAGATAGTGCTACTGGATTAAAATTGACCATCTCAAGCTGTCACATTTAAACAGAGGCTGAGTTTTCCATTGATTATCAATTATTTCACTTTTTACTGTTTTATCATTGGAAACTCTCTTGACAGTTGCAAGTTGTTAAAATACTGCTTTTTTCCTTATTCTTTTGCTTCATAAATCACTACATCAACTATTTATGTAGGTGCCAGAAAACAGGTCACCAAGCATTTAGTCACAATTATGACTACTCAGATAGAAATCAATCCTGTAATTTTAGACAAATAAATGTGAAAATACTATTTTTATCTTGTTCTAATCAACTATGAAATGTTAAGCCACTTCTGTATCCAGCCTCCCATAAAACTGGGTTTGACACACTCGTGACTATTAATATGAAGTGTGTTTCAAATTCAATTTTTGGAGGGTGGGATCAAGATGGCCAACTAGAAACAGAGGCCATCGGAGGCTCTCATTGAAAAGAAACCTAATAAGCGTGTGAATCCTGCACCACAACTGAAGTATCAGGTTTTCTCATCAGAACTGACTAGTTGGCTGGCGTGATCCACGGAGGGGAAGAGCAGTGTGGTGCGGCCCACCTGAGAGCCACACAGGGCGTGGGAAGCCCCCACCCCCGAGCCAAGGGAGGCAGTGAGTGAGCATGCAACACAGCTGGGAAAACTGTGCTTTTTTTCATGGAAATGTGCAACCCACGGATCAGAATACCCTACTTACAAACCCATGCTACGGGCACCAAGACATGATCCCAACCCCAGAGCTATGGAGATTCTCAGCAGCCTCTCAGCTGGAACCTGCTGAAGCCTGCCAAGCTCCCAAGGGGAGGAGCGACCAGCACCACAGCTGTGGCTGCCTGCTGTCTAAGCCATTTATGCCCCTTGGTGGAAGGGCAGCAGCCAGCCCTGGGAGGCACAACTGCCTAACAAGCTAAGCTCCCTGGGTGGGGGAAGGGCAACATCCATTCCTATAGTTCCAGGCCATGCTTTTCCCCTGCTGGAGCCAGGAAGGCTGGAGAGTTTGGTCCCAAGACTTGTCCCCCATAGCCCAACACACTAGCTGTGGCAGACTGCTGCCAGAGTGCCTCCTCAGGCCTGAACCTGATCCATTGATCCTCACTGGGTGGGGCTTCCCTGCAGCAACTCCAATAACTCCAGCCAGAGGCTCAGGGACAGAAAATGGATCTCCCTGGGCCTGAGTCCCTAGGGGAAGGGGTGACCTCAGTCTCTGCGGACCAGCAGACTCAGCCTTTCTTCCAGATAGTTCTGAGGAATCTGGGCAGCCCAGAAAAGTGGGTTTCTCCCTAGCGAAACATACTCCCTCCACCAAGGGACAGTCAAAGTGATTCGTTAAATGGGTCCTATTCCCCATGCCACCCAACTGGGTGAGACCCTCCAACAATAGGGTTGTCAGACACCCTATACAGGAGTGATCCTACTGGCATCAGGTTGGTGACCCTTGAGGTCAGAGATCCCAGAAGAAGGAGCAGGCACCCATCTTTGCTGTTCTCCAGTCTCCTTGAGTGACATCTCCAGGAATGGGAGCAAACCAGATGAATAGGGTCTAAAGTGAACCCCCACCAAACCACAGTAGCCCTACAGAAGAGGGAACTGGCCATTGGAAAACAAACAAACAGAAAACAACAACAGCATCATCAACAACAAAAAAGGCCCCATAAAAAACCTCATCCAAGGGTCAGCAGCCTCAAAGATCGTAACTAGACAAACTCGTGAAGATGAGAAATGATCAATGAAAAAATGCTGAAAACCCCAAAGGCAAGAGTGCCTTTTCTCCTCCAAATGATGGCAATGCCTCTACAGCAAGGGTACAGAACCGGACGAATGATGAGATGAATAAATTCACAGAAGTAGGCTTCAGAAGATGGGTAATAAAAAACTGTGCTGAGCTAAAGGAGCATGTTCTAACCCAAAGCAAAGAAGCCAAAAGCCTTAATAAAAGGTTAGAGGAGCTGCTAACTAGAATAATGAGTTTAGAAAGGAACATAAATGACCTGCTGGAGATGAAAAACACAGCACAAGAACTTCGTGACGTATGCACAAATACTAATAGCTGAATCAACCAAGTGGAAGAAAAGATATCAGAGTTGGAACACTACCTTGCTCAAATAAAGTATTCTTTTTACTCGTCTTGCATGCAGACAAGACTAGAGAAAAAAATGAATGAAAAGGAATGAACAAAGCCTCCAAGAAATATGGGACTTTGTAAAAAGACCGAATCTATAATTAATTAGAGTACCTGAAAGAGACAGGGAGAATGGAAACAAGCTGGAAAACACACTTCAGGATATTATCCAGGAGAACTTCCCCAACTTAGCAAGAAAAGCCAACATGTAAATTCAGGAAATATGGAACACACCACTAAGATACTCCACGAGAAGATCAACCCCAAGATACATAATCATCAGATTCTCCAGGGTCAAAATGAAGGAAAAAATGTTAAGGGCAGCCAGAGAGAAAGGTCAGGTCACCTACAAAGGGAAGTCCATCAGACTAACAGCAGACTCCTCAGCAGAAACTCTACAAGCCAGAAGAGATTGGGGTCCAATATTTAACATTCTTAAAGAAAATAATTTTCAATCCAGAATTTCATATCCAGCCAAACTAAGCTTCATAAGCAAAGGAGAAATAAAATCCTTTACAGACAAGCAAATGCTGAGAGATTTTGTTACCACCAGGCCTGCCTTGCAAAAGCTCCTGAAAGGGGCACTAAATATGGAAAAGAAATCCAGTACCAGCCACTGCAAAAACATACCAAAATATAAAGGGCAATGACTCTATGAAGAAACTGTATCAACTAGTGTGCAAAAGAACCAAACAGCATCATGATGACAGGATCAAATTCACACACAAAAATATTAACCTTAAATTTAAATGGGCTAAATGGCCCAATTAAAAGACACAGACTGGCAAACTGAATGACGAGTCAAGACCCATCAGTGTGCTGTATTCAGGAGACCCATCTCCCATGCAAAGTCACACATAGGCTCGAAATAAAGGAATGGTGGAAAATTTACCAAGCAAATGGAAAGCAAAAGAAGCAGGGATTGCAATCCTAGTCTTTGACAAAACAGACTTTAAACCTACAAAGATCAAAAACGACAAAGAAGGGCATTACATAATGGTAAAGGGAACAATTCAACAAGAAAAACTAACTATTCTAAATATATATGCACCCAATACAAGAGCACCGAGATTCATAAAACAAGTTCTAATAAGTCTCTTTGTAGGTCTCTACACACAGTAATAGTGAGAGGCTTTAACACCCCAATGTCAATATTAGACAGATCAATAAGACAGAAAATTAACAAAGATATTCAGGACTGAACTCAGCTCTGGATCGAGTGTACCTAACAGACATCTACAGAACTCTCTACCCCAAATCAACAGAATATACATTGTTCTCAGTGCCACATGGCACTGATTATGAAATTGACCACATAATTGGAAGTAAAACACTCCTTGTCAAATGTAAAAGAACTGAAATCATAACAGTCTCTCAGACCACAGTGAAATCAATTTAGAATTTAGGATTAAGAAACTCACTGAAAACCATACAATTACATGGAAATTGAACAACCTACTCCTGAAGGACTCCTGGGTAAATAATGAAATTAAGGCAGAAATCAAGATGTTCTTTGAAACCAAAGAGCAGAGACAATGTACCAGAATCTCTGGTACACAGCTAAAGCGGTGTTAAGAAGGAAATTTATAGCACTAAATGCCCACATCAGAAAACTAGAAAGATCTCAAGTCGACACACTAACATCAGAATTAAAATAGCTAGAGAGGCATGAGCAAATTAATCCAAAAGCTAGCAGAAGACAAGAAATAACTAAGATCAGAGCAGAATTGAAGGCGATAGAGACACAAAAAAACCCTCCAAAAAAGCAATGAATCCAGGAGCTACATTTTTGGGGAAAAAAAACAACAAAATAGATAAACCACTAGCTAGACTAATAAAGAAGAAAAGAGAAAGAATCAAATAGATACAATAAAAAGTTATAAGGGGGATATCACAATTGACCCCACAGAAATACAAACTACCATCAGAAAATACTATATTTCTAAATATATAGTATAGTATATAAATACTATATGAACACCTCTATGCAAATCAACTAGAAAATCTAGAAGAAATGGATAAATTCCTGGACACATACAGTCTACCAAGTCTAAACCAGGAAGAAGTAAAGTTACTGAATAGCCCAATAACAAGTTCTGAAATCAAAGCAGTAATTAATAGCCTACCAACCAAAAAAAGCCCAGGACCAGATGGATTCACAGCTGAATTCTACCAGAGGTACAAAGAGAAGATGGTACCATTCCTTCTGGAACTATTCCAAACAATTGAAAAAGAAGGACTCCTCCCTAACTAATTTTATGGAGCCAGCATCATCCTGATACTGAAACTGGGAAGAGACACAATAAAAAAAGAAAACTTCATGCCAATATCCATGATGAACATCAAAGTGAAAATCCTCAATCAAATACTGGCCAACCAAATCCAGCAGCACATAAAAATCTTATCCTCCACAGTCAAGTCAGCTTCATCCCTGGGATGCAAAGCTGTTTCAACACAGACAAATCAATAAACGTAATCCATCACATAAACAGAACCAAAGACAAAACCACATGATTATCTCAATAGATGCAGAAAAGGCCTTTGATAAATTCAACATCCCTTCACGTTAAAAACTCTCAATAAACTAAGTATTGATGGAACATACCTCAAAATAACAAGAGCTATTCATGACAAACCCACAACCAATATCATATTGAATGGGCAAAAGCTAGAAGCACTCCCTTTGAAAACCAATACAAGACAAAGATGCCCTCTCTCACCACTTCTATTCAATATAGTATTAGAAATTCTGGACAGGGCAATCAGGCAAGATAAAGAAATAAAGCAGATTCAAATAGGAAGATAGGAAGTCAAATTTTCTGTTTGCAGATGACATGATTGTATATTAAGAATACCCCGTCATGTCAGCCCAGAAACTCCCTAAACTGATAAGCAACTTCAGCAAAGTCTCAGGATACAAAATCAATGTGCAAAAATCACAAGCATTCCTTTACATCAATAATAGACAACCAGAGAGCCAAATCATGAATGAACTCCCGTTCACAATAGCTACAAAGATAATAAAATACCTAGGAATACAGCTAACAAGGATGTGAAGGACCTCTTCAAGGAGAAATATAAACCACTGCTCAAGGAATTAAGACAGGACACAAAAAAAATGGAAAAACATTCCATCCTCATGGATAAGAAGAATCAATATTGTGAAAATGGCCATACTGCCCAAAGTAATTTATAGATTAAATGCTACTTCCATCAAACTACCATTGACATTCTTCACAGAATTAGAAAAAACAACTACTTTAAATTTCATATGGAATTAAAGAAGACCCTGTATAGCCAAGATAATCGTAAGCAAAAAGAACAAAGCCAGAGGCATCAAGCTACCTGACTTCAAACTATACTACAAGGCTACAGTATCCAAAACAGCATGGTACTGGTACCAAAACAGATAGACAGACCAATGGAACAGAAGAGAGACCTCAGAAATGACACCATATATCTACAACCATCTGATCTTTGACAAACCTGACAAAAACAAGCAATGGAGAAATAAGCTCCTATTCAATACATGGTGCTGGGAAAACTGACTAGTCATATGCGGAAAACCAAAACTGGACCCCTTCCTTAAACCTTATGCTAAAACTAACTCAAGATGGATTAAAGACTGAAATGTAAAACCCAAAACTATAAAAACCCTAGAAGAAAACCTAGGCAATACCATTCGGGAAATAGGCATGGGCAAAGACTTCATGATGAAAACACCAAAAGCAATTGCAACAAAAGCCAAAATTGACAAATGGTGTCTAATTAAACTAAAGAGCTTCTGCACAGCAAAAGAATCATCAGAATGAACAGGTAATCTACAGAAAGTGAGGAAATGTTTGCAATCCACTCATCTGACAAAAGTCTGATATTCAGAATTTACAAGGAACTTAAATTTACAAAAACAAACAACCCCATCAAAAAGTGGGCAAAGGATATGAACAGACACTTCTCAAAAGAAGATGTTTACGTGGCCAACAAACATATGAGAAAAAGCTCAACATCACTGATCATTAGAGAAATGCAAATCAAAACCACAATGAGATACCATCTCAGGCCAGTCAGAATGGCGATTGTTAAAAAGTCAAGAATACATAGACGCTGTAGATGCAATCGATGCTAGCAAGGCTGTGGAGAAACAGGAATGCTTTTACACTGTTAGGGGGAATGTAAATTAGTTCAACCATTGTGGAAGACAGTGTGGCAATTCCTCACAGATCTAGAACCAGAAATATCATTTGACCCAGCAATCCCATTACTGGGTATATACCCAAAGGAATATAAATCTTTCTACTATAAAGCTACATTCACATGTATGTTTACTGCAGCACTATTTACAATGGCAAAGTTATGGAACCAACCCAAATGACTACCAATGATAGACTGGATAAAGAAAATGTGCTACATATACTCCATGGAATACTATGTAGCCATAAAAAGAAATGACATCATGTCCTTTGCAGGGACGTGGATGAAGCTGGAAGCCATCATCCTCAGCAAACTAACACAGGAACAGACAACCAAACACCACATGTTCTCATTCCTAAGTGGGAGCTGAGCAATGAGAACACATTGACACAGGGAGGGGAACAACACACACCAGGGCCTGCTGGGGGTGGGGACAAGGGGAGGGAACTTAGTGGATGGGTGAATAGGTGCAGCAAATCACCATGGCACATGTAAACCCAGATAACAAACCTGCACATTCTGCACATATATCCCGGAACTTGAAGTTAAAAAAATCAATTTTAGGGCATACTAGCTATGCTGACTATGAAAATATATTTTGCATTTTTATGGTTCCTTTTACTTCAGCATTTCAAAGACGTTAAACTTATTTAAATTTTCATTATATGAGAAAGGTATTATACAAAGTATCAGTAAGAGATTTTGCCAGAAAAGTAAGCAACAGGAAGTCTGAGTGAGTTTTTCACCCAATGAAGTATCAATTTGTTTAATATCTGAGAATAGCATTTAGGACTCATGACAGATGTCCATGAATTCAAAATCAATTTCAAATTAGCATGCCTGAGAAATTAAAAAAAACAGTATTCATCATATAGTTATGGAAAAGAAATTTATAATTTAGTCACAAACTGAAATGGTGACTATTTCAATTTATGGTATAAATGGTATATTATTTTAATGAGAAAATTTCAAATACCATTAACTACTGTCTAGGTTTGCTGATGTCAGAAGTGATGGAAAATCTACAGCAGGTGAATCACATTATAGTCTGTAAATTCAATACTAATTTACTAGCATTACTACTTTTGAGAAAGTGCCGAAATTAAACTGCATTTATTAAATGACAATTGTTAGGGAACCACATCAAATGGGATTGTTCAAAATTGCAATTCAGACAGCTGCTGAATAGTTAGTGACTTATTTACCATATTATGCTTTATATTTTAATTTTTTCCAACTGTTTCAAATATATCACGTTTTATAAAAAACACCTTTGATGGTTATATTCATGTGTTCAATTTCCAAAGCCTTATTTGTACAGCATGAGCAGATATCACCTTTGGGGAAAAAAAAAAAAAAAAACAATTTTGAACATTCAACATGTTGACATACTTAGCTAACAGATTTTCCCCACATGACCTCAAGTTTGATTTTCATGAATGAAAGCCTTTTGCACTGTTGCAGTGATGCACTGGTTGTTACATTAATTGGGGATAAAAGGTCCTTTTAATGAAAATGGTCTGGAAACAAAAGGCAGCATGGGGAAGCAGGAGCTGTCACACTCTCGGACAGAAGGTGGCAGCAGCTGAAGGTCCTGAACTGTTCACAGGCCTTCTCCCTGTGCTTCATATTTTCACTCTTCACCAGCTCCTCACTTAGGATTTGTTGTTTATTTTTTATTATAAAATAAATTATAACTAGAATAATGTAACTGTGTCAAAATCTGACTAAATAATCCATTCTTAACTAATTTTAATAAGCACCAATTTATCAAATAATTTTGTATTTGAGACTGCTTATGATTTTTTATTGTTTTATGGACGAGTCCATTTGTGTTTCAATACACAGCTTTAAAATTAATGTAGCATTATAATGTTTTAATATCTGTGTGTATGACCTGCTCATTTACTTTTCCCTGGAATATGGGCTCATTCATTCTTTATTCTAGAATATTTTTAAAAAAAGACAAATAAAAAAAAATCCTTTATCACTCCTCTGTCAAGTTCCAAAAGAATCCTCTTAGAATTTGTATTGGGATTGCTTGAACATTATGAAAATTGATAGGATCAACAGTTCTACTCAAGATCATGATATCATTTACTGAGGAGTAAAACTTGTCCCTCAGTAAAGTAATATAATTTGAATTTTTAGGTCCTTCACATCTATATTAGACTTATTTCTAGCAGATATAAGAAAAAAATAAAATTAACTTTTAAAAAATCATTTGTTTTGTGAATGTCTCTTTCCTCATTATTCTATTTAGAGAGTTTTGTATATCTATGTTATACAAAATAAACATTATTCTGAACTCTCTCATTATTTTCTATGAATTTTTGGTTGCTTCCTGCAATTTTGTGAAGAAAATTACCCATTATTAAGTCTTCATTTCTGTAGCAAGTGCTTTAAATATATTATCATATTTAATCCTTACAATAAAAACCTTAGGAATGGGGTGAGACACATATAACTAATTGTAAAAGTATGGGAAAGAGGAGAGACCACTGTGAAAACGGTAAGAACTATCTGAATATGAAGTAGTAAAATTATTCCTCAATTATATCATCCATCTCCAAGCCTTGAACAATCATTGCTTTGCTTTTGGACCTTTTTACCAACCGCTAACTAGTTATTTCTTGCCAAAAATTCACATCAACATATTCAAAAGCAAGCTCATCATCTTTCTTCATGACCCTTAAGTAACCTATTTTTCTTCTACGAATTCCTGTAACATTGTGTTTTATCAATTAAATGGTATTTAGTGCATTCTACTTCCCTCATCTCCCCTGCAGGATTATATAACCCTGGAAAGTAGATGTTAATTATTTATAAATCTTTGTAGGCTTTCATTGATCATAAAATAAATAAATTGCAACTTCTCACAGGTCCTCTGACCCAGGGGAAGCAAGGGCTGTCATCCCGGGGTGCTGATGACATGTGTGCAACCTTCTCACTCACACTGACGCTTCACATATGGCTCAGCACAGTGAACAATCCTCCTTGCTTCTTCCCTCACTTTGACACACCTCCCGAAACAGCCAGTGTAGAATGTAGGACTTTCACAGATCTAACACAGGCACTTCCCAGAGGGGCCGTTCTAAGGAAGACCAGGGTCCTGTGTGGGATCATAGGGCAACGGACTTTATCACTGATTTAAAACAAGAAATTGATGGCAGCTTTTCACCCAGGCACAACATAGAGGCAACGTACATCTAGGCTGCCCATAACATGTACCCCTTTAATAATAAAGATGATCGCCAAATTATGAACTATTCCTAAAATAGCCTGTAAGGTATCTCATCCTTTACCTGGAAGGAATTGGGTACTCTTAAATACAGTTGTTTCTTTTTTTCTTCTTTTCTTTTCTGTTTTTCCCCCCCTCCCCCCCGCCCCCCCCAGACGGCATTTCCCTGTTGTTGCCCAGGCTGGAGTGCAATGGCACGATCTCGGAGCACCACAACCTCTGCCTCCCGAGTTTAAGCGGTTCTCCTGCCTCAGCCTCCCAAGTAGCTGGGATTACTGGTGTGCACCACCACGCCCCGCTAATTTTTTATATTTTTAGTAGAGACGGGGTTTCTCCATGTTCGAACTCATGACCTCAGGTGATCCACCCACCTCGGCCTCCCTAAGTACTGGGATTACAGGCGTGAGCCACTGCGGCCACATTTTCTTTAAAGACAAGTGATAATGGCTCAGTCAATATATTACAGACATGCATTATGTAGTTTATCTTACTATTAAAACCTCCAAAAGAGAAAAATCAATGTAAATTATTGTAGTGGCCCTTCATCCCCAACACACTTTTTTTTTTTTTTCGTCAGCACCAGCGCCCACCCCTCTGTGTACCTCACCAGGATGCTTACGTCAAACTCGTTAAGAGCCGCAGCCAGCTCGCCGATGCCCGTGTGGCCTTTGGCTTCGTCAGTGGGCGAGGTAGCTTGAGCAGCATTGGAGATGCCGGCGATGGCCTCCTGGACTTGTTTGAACACATAATCTCGGTTGGCTCTAGTAGCGGCAACATCTGGGTGGCGGAGAAATGCTTGAGAGGCAGTGTACAGCATTGTGGCATTCTTCTTCAGAGCCCCTCGGGCGGCTGCCATCTCATCTCGACAATGAGGATCCTTCAGCTCCTGTGTGTGTAACACATGAAAGCTGTCACACACATGAAATTTGCATGGAAATATTTGCAACAGAGCTTGGAGTCACAGACTCTTAGTAACACACTGAATTTCAGAAACCCTTGTGCTGTTTCTAGCTGCCAGGCCTTTGATATACTGTTTTGTTTGTTTGTTTTATAGAGACAGAGTCTGGCTCTATCACCTAGGTTGGAGTACAGTGGTGTCATCAAAGCTCACTGCAGCCTCCATCTCCTGGGCCCAAGTGATCCTCCCTCTTCAGCCTCTTAAGTGGCTAGAACTACAGGTGCATGCTTCCACACCTGGCTAGCTAAAAAAAAAGAAAAAAACAATTGTGGAAGTGGGGTCTGGCTATGTTGCCCAGGTGGGCCTTGAACGCCTGGCCTCAAGGGAATCTCCCACCTCTGCTTCCCAAAGTGCTGGAATTACAGCCATGAGTGACCATGACTGGCCTACTGTCCCTTTTATGTGAAATGCCTGAGCTTTCCTCCTCTGCCCTACCCTTTCACCTGACAGGACTCCACTGACTTGGCACATCCTCCACCCAACTTTCTAAGCTGTGTCCCCTTTTATCTGTTCCCACAAGACACTATTCCTCTCCTATCACTAACACTTATCCTACTTTACTGTATTATTTGAGCATATATTTTTCTTCTATAATGTGCCTCTAATGACAGCAGGGAGCCCTAGTTGTCTTATTCAGTGGCTCTTCAGTCATTAGCACAGTGGCTGGCCTGTAAGAGGCATTCAATAAAATATGGCTGAAAGAATATAAAAACCAAGCCACCAACAAGGTAAACTGATTGCATGGGCCACAGAGTAAGTTTTGAACAGAGAGAAAACCTGAAAACGTCAGTCTTCTGAGGCCCTACTTGCCTCCATATTCAATTACTGTTACAAACCTGGGAAACCAAACTTCTGATTTTTGCTCAGCACATCAATGTCCCTTCATTATCATTTTCAGAATAGGGTCCCTTCTTTGTTGTTGTTGACAGCCTCTAATGGCAGCTCATCATTAAGTTTAGAGAACAGAAAATAACAGGCCAAAGATGATTTGTTTTCCTCGTTTTGGATGACAAAATAATACCACTAGGGAGTCTCTTTATTTCCATCTTGAAAGACTGTTGTTGAGAAAATGTTCACACGATTTTCAGAAATGTCAAAGCGGTGTTGCTCTCTGAGAGCCATGCAGGATTGCCAGCTGTGTATCTCTAGGAGAATATTCTTCCAGCTGGAAAACATCAGTAAAGGGTATTTGAACCACTGGGCTTCTCGTCCTATTTGCTCATTTGGCATATGATAGATGAATGACCTGGTAACAAGGAATTACATCTTCTATTTTGTTGGTGAAAATAATTCTGAGACAAACACATTATATTTTATATCTATGATTTTCAAGAAAATTGGTAATAAATAATGAACAATTTACTGAACCATCTTTTTTCCGCTTTAAGCATTAAAAGATGGATGCTAGGTAACACAATCTCTAAATTGGGATTATTTAATTTGAGCCCCAGAGATGAAAACGGATAAACAGGTAACAAATATTTGAATGTATTCTCTACGCAGGGCAATGACTTGGGCACGAGAGGTAGGTTTCTCCTAAACAGTCATGAAAGCCTTTATTAGTATCAGAACATCTGGTCCAGAAATTCCATTCCTGGGTATCTATACTAAAAAAAATTAATAAAATGATAAAATAGATCTAAATACACAAGTGAGAAATGTGGGTTGCGCAAATCTCTCCATAAAGATACTTGAAGAAACATCTTTTAACCATAAGAAAAAAACTGGAAACAATCTAAATATTGAATTATCAAGAATTGGTTGGAAAAAAAACTACTGAAACCTTCATATTGGAGTATGTGATGATTAAAATTAGTTTCTAAAAATTAATAACATGAATACTATGTATAAGATAAAAAGCAGAACACAATATGCATATTTGTATGCATAGTATGATTTTAAATACATTAAAATGTGAAGATAAATATCTGAAAGAAAATATACCAAAATATCAGCACCATATTATTTGTGGGTGGTAGGGTATGATGTGTTTTTCCCCTTCTTTCTGTTCTACTGTTTTTCTAAATTTTCTTGAAAGAGTCTGAACTAACAATCAACTAAAAACAAAGTATTAATAAAGCAAAAATAAATAATGTAGGTATTTTCATATGAACATCATCTATATTCTCGTGGCTTTTAATGTCAGCTGCATGCTGATGACCCACATTTCTATCTCCAGGCCACACTTCTATTTGATGTTTCAATGTGGATATCTCAAAATCAACATATCTGTGTTGGTTATTTTAAGTGACAACTTAACTGGATTGAGGAGTGTCTAGAAGGCTGATGAAGCATTATTTCGAATGTGTCACTGTGAGAGTGTTTTAGGAGGTAACCAGCATGTGAGCCAGTGAATTAAATGGAGAAGCTTCACCCTCAATGTAGGTGGGCACCATCCAGTGGGCTGAGGGCAAAGATAGAACAAAAAGGTGGAGGAAGCATGAATTCATTCTGTCTCCCTTCAAGAGCAGAATGCCCTTCTCCTCCTGCCCTTGGACATCAGAACACCAGGTTCCTAGGCTTCTAGACTCTGGGGTCTGCACCAGTAGCCTCCTGGGCTCTCTATCTCTCACTATTCAGAGTAACTTTGCTCCTGTTTATATTACACGTTGGGCTACCATACAAGATTCCCTTCGAACAAGGAATTCTGCTGATAAAACATACTTAAAAATAACCACATAAACTAAAATCACATTTATGTGTCTGTCTCACAAAGGACTAGCTCTTGGTTAAGTTCCTAATCCCAGCCTCACTTAAGCCTGGCACAGAATGAACATTCAACAAATGTTTGTTGAATGGAACTTTCCTGTTGGTCAGAGAGAAAGTTAGAGAAACTACGAATGGCCCAAAATGTTTTTAAAAATTCTGGAAGCAGTAAAGAGGATGGGTGAAAGGATTTTAGGAGATCCTTCCACATTTGGAAATATTTTTTCTATGGCAAAAGAATAAAAACCCACTCTGTGGGAACAAAATACTAAAGGTATCCAGTGAGCAAACAGAGCTAGCTAAAACTGAGAAATCCCTAGGCAAAAGGGAGGCTGATATGGTCTGGCTCTGCATCCCCACCCATATCTCATTTTGAATTGTAACCCCCACATGTGGAGGGAGGGACCTATAATCCCCACGTGTGGAGGGAGGGAGGTGATTGGATCATAGGGGCGGTTTCCTCCATGCTGTTCTCGTGATAGTGAGTGAGTTCCCACGGGGTCTGATGGTTTTATAAGGCAGTTTTCCCTGCTCTTGCTCACTCTCTTTCCTGCTGCCTTGTGAAGAAGGTGTCCTACCTCCCTTTCCGCCATGATTGTAAGTTTCCTGAGGCCTCCCCAGCCATGTGGAACTGTGGGTCAATTAAATCTCCTTTCTTTATAAATTACCCAGTCTCAGGGCAGTTCTTTGTAACAGCATGAGAACGAACTAATACTGAGGCTGAGGAAATCCCACGTCACACAGCATCATCAGAGTGACTCATTTCCCCCTGTTCTCTCTCTCTCTTTCTCTATCCCCCTTCGTGCCTTTCCTCTCATTTTGTTCATGTTTTCTTCTTCTCTTTCATAAAAATTTCACCCCACATACTACATATCCTGGGAGTGCATATGTGTGCTGGTATTCACAAGACTAGGAGACAAAAAGTGAGGGCAAAGGGTGACATCCAGAGACTGACCACAGCACCACCCCACAGTTTAATAATTTTTATTTGACGTCAGAGCTGTGTTCCTACAGTGGATAGAAGATTAGAGTGTAGTAGGGCTAGCAGGCTTGGTCCCACCAGTGAAGCAAGTAATCTGTGGCCTGCACATAGGTGGGGGCCAGAGATTGGTCCAGAGCCCACCATGGCATCACAACTGGCCCCTGCAGGAAACAGTCTTTGTCATCACAGGTTCTTAGGGCATTTGATAGCAAGCAGACGCAGGTGATCCATTGTTCAGGCCTATAAAGCTACGGGGTTATGTAAACTCACCCATTTTCTCCCCTAGCATTTCCAAAATCTTTCCCACCTGTTGTCTTCTTGCTGCTACATAGTTAAGTTTCACCATCTCTTTTCCAAACTCTTTAAAACGGTTTGCAAGGTCTTGCTCATTTGTAGCATTTTTGACAGCTTCTAGGGCCTCTTCCACCTGCAGTGGTGAAAAACAACATACTTATTAGTGGATAGTATTTAAATATTATTCAACATGTTAGAAATGGAATTTGCACCCAAAAAATCTAAAACACTAGTATGTGTTAACATGTAAATGAAAAAATAGAAGAGTTCCTCTAACAATCATGTGTAGTCAGATTAAATAGTTGTTCAAGACTTAAAAAATATTTTGTATACAAAAGAAAATAATTGCTGAGCTCCTGGTGCATATAAAATCCTGTATTTTTTATATTTTATTAAAGTATGATTTGGAAAGAATATCAACCTTTAAGTAGAAACACTAAGGAAAATATATTTGAGAAAAAATACTGAAGTTTAGAAAAAAATCTAGAAGCCTTCAGAAGAGAAAACGGTTTACAAACAAAAGACTGGAGAAATTCCTGAGCTGCTAAAAATTTAGGACAGCATGAATCTGCAACCAATGTCGACAACATCTCTAGGACTGCGACTAAAGGGGATTTTTTTTTTTTTTTTTGGAGACAGAGTCTTGCTATGTTGCCCAGGCTGGAGTGCAGTGGCACAATCTCAGCTCACTGCAAGCTCTGCCTCCTGAGTTCAAGCCATTCTCCTTCCTCAGCCTCCCTAGTAGCTGGGACTACAGGTGCCCGCCACCATGCCCGGCTAAATTTTTTTTTTTTTTAATATATTTTTAGTAGAGATGGGGTTTCACCATGTTAGCCAGGATGGTCTTGATCTCCTGACCTCGTGATCCACCCACTTCGGCCTCCCAAAGTGCTGGGATTACAGACGTGAGCCACCGTGCCCGGCCTAAAGGGATTATAATTTTAAGCTGAGTTTATACCTCTCCATCCAATGGAAAGAGGAAATATTGTTTGCTTGAAAGCAAGTGAATTTGAAGTTTTGTTGCTACCTGACTGACAGGGACTTAGCAGACTCCTTCACCACAATATCTTAATTTTAGTTAACTGTATCCACAGATGGGATAACTTAAAGGTTTACCAATTGTGGATTTTTTCACACCATATTGAAGTTAAGATCATTGTGGAGGGGAGAATAATACTTCTCAAAACTTAAATTATTTATAAAGGAATTTTGATGCTATACCACTAAGGTGGTATCAGTTGGAGTGGAATGGGGGTGGACAGGAGGATGGCAAGCACACTGCCCTACCAATGTGCCATGCTTCCAAATCCCCACAAACTATCTCACTGAACTTTTCCATAGTAGCATTAGACCTGAATTGTGAATTCCATCAAAATTCCTTTATAAATAAGTTAAGTTTTGAGAAGTGTTATTCTCCCCTCCACAATGATCTTAACTTCAATATGGTGTGAAAAATTCCACAATTGGTAAGCCTTTAAGTTATCCCATCTGTGGATACAATTAACCAAAATTAAGATATTGTGGTGAAGGAGTCCGCTAAATCCCTGTCAGTCAGGTAGCATCTTTATAGAAATAACTTCATCAGTGGAAATAGCCAAGAACACGGTCCTGAGTGAATAAAGCACAAGGCAGACATGTTTTTGGAAAATCAACTGTTCTTAAACATGAAGGGAGTCTGATAGAGGCCCCCAACTAGTTCCACTTCCTGAGAGAGGAATGGAGCGCTAAGGCAGCTTTGAAAGGAAGAAGAATGAGAAATGCAGGAAATACTTGGGCAGCATTCAGATAGGCTCTTGCTTAATTTTGGGCAAATTAAAGGGCATTATACGGACAGTGCATTGTTTGACAATTGTGAAACACAAATGACAACTACAATGGCTGAAAATAGCCATAGATTATATTAACTCAAATCTGAACTTAATTGAGGCTTGACACAATCACAAAGGTGGCTAATTTCACTTCCTTATCAAGTGCACTAAGCAAAGGAAAAGAATATGTATCTAAGCCAGTAATAATGAATATCATCAAGTCTTTTGTCCCAGAGATATGTAATACCATTCAATTTATCAAATAGGCTAACTCCTTTTCGTAAGGAAAGAGTGGTAGCAAGCAAAGGAAGTAATTTGGAATGATACTGGTGGCGGGGGTTGAGAGGGAGGTTAATCTAGATGCTACATAATGCTTATGTGCTGGATTGGGAAATTTAGGTTTCCATTCTCAATTTCTATGGAAAGCATGCATCTTCTTTTTTTTTCTAATTATAAAAATATGAAATGATGATGTAACTCCTCAATGTTAGTCATTCTCAATTCCTATTAGGCTCTAATAGTGCTCATGTGAAAAAGGAAGTACAGTTGAAAAAGGAACTGTCATGTGTTCGGTTTTTTAGGCACTCAAGTCAAATTATATTTCATGGTATGGAAAGGCGCTTTTAAAACATTTTTATAGTTTAATGAGAATCTCGTACCTCAAATCTTTGAAACACCAAAATCGATGGTGTTGCACATTCTAATAGATTTATAATCATCTTAACTTGGCTATCAACAGCATCATTGAAAGGACAGTTCTTGGCAGCTAATTTGTTCCTGCTGCTTATTTGAGATGTAAATCTCTTCTCGGGACATAAAAACTGGTTTCAGGGAAGAGCAAAATAATTATCTCAGAGGGAGCTAAATTCTGGATTTGTTTTCTAATATATATAAAACAGGCTTCTTATCGGCTGTTAATCAGACCAATTTGGAATATTTATTTTACGGTGTTACACATAACTTATTTTCTCAGTGGTTTTCTCTGAAGAATCTAGATGCCAGTTTTAATTTGTTCTTATAATTCAATAAAATATTTCTCCAAAGAAACACCAAGCAAGAATGTGTCTTTCCGTGTAGAGGTAAACTTAGTTAGATGCAGAGTTTGAATCCAGAAGGATCTAAGAAGTCTAAAAGTTCTCATAAAGAATCATGGGGGCAGAATCTGTCCAAGGTCCCACAGAAATAAAGGAAATGGAACCAAAGTCTGGAATATGGGCACACACTGCTAGTAGACAGATGAGAGACGGAGATGGATGGATGGATGGATGGATGGATGGATGGATAGATGGATGGATAGATAGATGGACAGATAAGATAGATAGATGAGATAGATGATTGATAGGTGATAGATAGATAGAATATTGAAGGGACATAGAAAAAGAAGAAAAAACAAGTTTAGTGAACAGACAATATTGACGATTCAAAATTAATATAAAAATTAAGTCTTTATTTTTGAACAGTCAAGGATCTTTTGTTCTTTCCGGGCAGCTAGAGAAAGAAAATTGACTCCTATGGGCCAAACAAATACCTTGCTCTCGAACATTAACTGTTCATAGAAGAGTTAAAGACTGCCAGTTGAACAAAGAGCAGAAGATACAGAAGAAGAGCAGGGGACACTTTAACTAACTAAGATACACCTGTGTGGGCCCCAGCATGAAGAATGTTAAGTACAACTGTGTGATCAGATTGGTCTGGATTTGAATCCCAACGATGTCCTTGGCAAACTCTGTGATCCAGGGCAAGCTACTTCACCTCTCCAATCCTCACATCTTCATTAATAAAATGAGGATAATAACGTCTACACACTATGCACAGGTTTTGTGGGAATTAAAGGAGATAATAAATTGAAAATATCAAATGCTTAGCAAAATGTACGGCAAGCATGAGGGGCTCATTAAATAGAGATACCAACTTGCTGCATGGTGGAAAAATGTCTTAATAATTTTGAAGATGAAAATTTCCGTCTTACTCTTGCAAAGTCTGAAGAGGACGGGGGCGCTGGGAGGACTAGAAAGAAAGCTGCAGAGAAACTACAGGCAGTGGGCTGCCTAGTGATGGCTCTCAGAAGGACACTGGTGTCAACGGCTGAGCCCTTTGATAAGGGGGAAGTTTGGAAGACTCTTATGTCCTGGATTGGGAAGATTTCTAAGGAGCTGACATAAAGGGATCGCTCAGAGGCAGCTGTCATACCCTTTCCCGTTAAACATGCCCTCTTGATCTTGGACATTACAGCCAGCCATTCTTCTCCCACTGACCAGGCTGGGCTTATAAACACCAAAGCCAGAACTCTTTGCTGAACCATATATTTTTGTCCTTTTTTTTTTTTTTTTTTTTTTTTTTTTTGAGACGGAGTCTCGCTCTGTTGCCCGGGCTGGAGTGCAGTGGCCGGATCTCGGCTCACTGCAAGCTCCACCTCCCGGGTTCACGCCATTCTCCTGCCTCAGCCTCATGAGTAGCTGGGACTACAGGCGCCTGCCACCTCGCCTGGCTAGTTTTTTGTATTTTTCAGTAGAGACGGGGTTTCACCGTGTTAGCCAGGATGGTCTTGATCTCCTGACCTCGTGATCCGCCCGTCTCGGCCTCCCAAAGTGCTGGAATTACAGGCTTGAGCCACCGCGCCTGGCCTATTTTTGTCCTTAATATTTATAACCAGTGAATAGATAAAGCTGAAAAGACTGACACTTCTAGAAAAGACACTAACCCACTAAAACCCAATTTAGTGGGTTAAGAAATTGTTTTCAGAACTTGTCACTTACGACTCTTAAAATCTTGGCCTTCTCACAGGCCTGTTCAAAATAGCCTGTACCCCTATTCCTAAAGCAAGCCTGTCTATCCCTATTATTTAGTCTAGAACTGTGTCATATTGTTTGAGATAGTTAGTAAATCAGTGTCTAACTTTCCTGGTTGAAACTTTACTTATTTACTTCAACATAAAAAAGCAGCCCTATAATTCATTTATTCATTAAGTATTTATGCAGAATCTACCATGAGGTCGGCATCTGGGGATGGAATAGTGTGGAACTGAGGAGTCTGATACATCCCCGCCCGCATTGTGTGTTCCGGTTCCCTGTAGAAAATTGCTGGCCATTCCATTACTAGAAATCATTTTTGTTATGATAACCATTTCTGTTTGGACAGACTGACCCCACTCCAGGGTTTTACTATGGATACCTAAGTTGACTGGATTTTAAGTGACACTGACAAAACTCTTTAATGGATCATATGTAGCTCTCTTGTTAGAGTCTATTTTACAGGGAAATTAAAAAATCTCTATCTTGGAAAAGGAGTTGGCCAAATGCATGAAAGAATGAATGCATGTAAGACCCGCCATCTAACTACTGTACTTATTTAATCATATACTCTGGTATGGCCACTGGTGTCTCAGCATTATCATACTTTATATTTCTGCTCCATAAGGATACGTTGGTCTTCTTGATTAAATCGTGTCTTCCCTTGTCAACAAGGGAAGAAAAAAATGATTTCATCAAAAGCAAAGAACGATTACATGCTAGCGTCATCGATGCTTAAAGTGTCTTGTTAAACAAAGTACAATTTAGTTTATTATATATTTCCAAAGTTATTTTCAGTTTGTGCAAAAAAAAGACCCCAGTGTCACTGAGTTCTTATGATATACAAGACAGTGTTCTAAATGGCTTACGTCTATCTTATTTAGTCCCCAAAAACAGCTCTTCGAATTTGATACTTTTCTTATTCCCATATGCTTATCCAGTAGAGACTGAAATCAGAGCAGAGGAGTTGTATAACCTGTCAGAAATCTCACAGCGAGTAAGTGTAGGAGCCTGGATTTGAGCCCAGGTAGTTTGCTCCAGAGCCCATACTCAATTTCTGAGCTATGCTGCATTGATTTTTCAGAAAGAGTGAGTTTCTAAAGCCTTGCCCCATATAATTAGTCTCCAGGTTCTATTCACTCTACCTCTATATCCTGAGTATCTGTAAAATCGACCTCTTTTTCACAATACGCACTGCCATTGCCTTAGTCAGCTTTTCATTCATTAATGGGCATGGATAACTTCAATAGTCTCTCTATGTGTCCCTCTTCTAATTCCTTCTCCCCGCTGCTACCAAAATTACTTTTCTAAATCACTAATCTGAATCAAATTCTTAGCACTACTCAATGGCTCTCCATAATCTATACATAGAGTGCAAACTAATTATGTTATCCAAGACCCTCCATAGCCTGGATCTCTCTGTTCAACTTGTTATTGCCTCTCCCCACCTTGCCCACTATGCTTCAACAATAGAATCACTGGTGTTTTAAACACTCCAAGACTCCTCTCTTAATCTCATGCCTTTATTCTTTCCTTGCTGCATAAAGCTCTCTGTAGTTGAAATCTGTTGCCTAATCTAAATCTGTTATCTCCCTTCTTATGGTAATAGAACCCTATTTTCCTTCAGTAACATGCTCTTTTCCTGCATGGGCTATTAAATCCAAATTTACCTTTTCTGCTGGTGCTGTGCAAATATGGATGGGCCCCTGAAATATTACTCCTTTCCCAGTTGGCCTGATGTTAAGCTTTGTCAGTGGAGAGTGTTGCATAGACGCTGCCAGAGGAAAGGGTTTGGTTCCTGGTTCTGGTGTGCTCCTTCAACAGGCTCCTGCAGCAGGGGAAGCTTCTCCAGCACCAGGCGGCCAGCAGCTTCCCCTCAGTATGCCCTGCTGGGCAATTCTGTAGCAGAATGTCTCCAGTGAGACACCCTTCCATGAGCAGCTTTCCTCAGCAATCCAAAGGGCAGATTTCTAGCAAGCTCCATTATATTGTGTGGCACCTTAGTGACTCCTTTGTCATCAAGTGACAAAAGGCCACACCCTCCAACAACAACTGGATCTCAGGCCTGGTAGGGTGGGGTCCTCCCTAGACTGCCCTATGCCAGCCCCAGGGGTAGCAGCGTCTCCTCATATCTGCCATTCCCATATTCCTTAGCATTCTCGTCATTTCTTAGGAGCTAATCCCTTGTTATTACAAACTGCTATTAGAGTTAAGAATTATTTAAATGTTCCCTGTTTAAATGACTGCGTGGTTGTGTTCTCATCATTGGACAGAATGATTCATCCCCCAACTCTTCGATGGGGCCAACTCTTTCCAGTTATCCCCAACTTTCAGCCCCCAGCTTGGACTTGAGACTCTGACTTATTGAATCTAGGCCCAGCCATAGGTTCGAGGGGAGGAAAACCTCATTTAGTTCAATGAGACCCAATCTTGAGACCTCTCTCTCCCAACCATCCTTTCTCATATTATCCTAAATTGTGCAGCAATACAACTTGGTTAAACTGATCCCGTTTCCAGCTTGGAGTGAGCAAACAGCAGGAGTCCTGACCATGTTAACTAAGAAATTAGCATATTCTGTTATCCCTCTAATAATTAACTCAGAGATATGCACATGACTGAGAGACCAACTGTGCCTAATAAGATTGTAGAACTTTTTTTTTTTTTAGAGCTATCAGGAAAGAGAATTTCCTCTTTTGTGCTATCTTTAGTCTAGGATCATGCAACCTTCAAAATGGTTGGCAAGTGCTTTGAGACTATGAGGCCCCCTATAAGGGGCTACAGAGAACAGAGTCCTCAGTGAGGAAGAAAAAGAAAGAAAAACCTGGTCTTTGTCATGGTTTTGCACCTTGATCAAGCTTTGCCTGAAGCTATTGCCTCTGGACTTTTAATTTGGTAAGCCAAACTATTCCCTTTTCAAAAAACTAGGTAGAATTAGGTTTTCTGTTATCTACGAAAGAAAGCATCATAATTATATGTTCCTTCTGGGTGAGACTACAGCAATATGCACCCTTTCCTAACATGCATTGCACTCTATGCTAATGTCCTAATGTCTCCCCAGTAGCCTGTAAGGTTTTGAAGGCAGGAGCCTAGTCTTATTCACCCTTGAAGTAATACCTCTTGGCACAGTGTTTTGCCTATGGTCAGCACCTAATAAGTAGTTCTTAAATGTATAACTGAATAAATAAATAAATTATGAACAATGCAGCTGCATGAAGCTAATACCATGATAGCTATGACAGAAAAGACATGCTAAAAACCTGGGCCATATTTTCTGCATTTATAATGACAGACAAGGCTATTTTATAATACCAATTGACTATTGTTATTCAAACACAAGAGCCACATTAGAACTTCAGGACTAAACAGCAGACTTGAGAAATAATACACTACTGAGGCTGCACGAGGCTATTTGATGCTAAACTCACAAAGTGACAGTTAATGTGAAGATCATCATGTCTCACCAATGCCCCCCTCCGCCCCCCACATTAGAATAGCAGCACTATATTTGACCTCTGGTAGCCACTAAGGAAACTTGACTTCTTGAGAAGCTGACTAAGGATTGCTATTTTCTATCTTGCTATTCCATTTTCTAGAGAGAAATTATCAAATATTCAAGAACATCATTATCCCACGATCTAGTCTGAGGATAGAAAGAAGGTGATTGTTTTCTCTGACATACACATCTAGATGAGTTTATGTGTCATGCTATCGCTCATGCTAATAACTGACAATATAATCTGGTTACATTAGTTCAGAGCCCAGGGAAAATAAATGTCCCTCTTCATGATCACTGATTGACACGCAGCGTTCCTTTAAAATTTCAGAATGCCATATATCAACTTAACACACTGACAATGTGAACTGATTGCAGGATATTCCAGGTATCTGGCTAGGAAATCATTTGCCAGCAGCCTCAACAATAAAATTGATTATAATTCAGTATTTTTAACTGGTGTCTGAAATGTAAATGATTACTTTAGCTTTACTCAGGAGCATTAAATTCTCGCTTGGGTGCTAAGTGGGCACTAGAACTCTAAGTCACCTACTGTTCTATCACTATCCTCCTGAATTTAAAATAACAGCAGCAGCAAAAGCCTTTTGCAGTCATGTGAATCTTTAATATAATATACTCAAAGAGAACTCAATATTAAAGTACCACAAATACTTGCACAATAGAACAAGTAGCAAACAAGTAGCATAACTTGAGCACTAAGATATCTATGTGTTATCTGAGAAGAACTTCTCAGTAGCCATATACATTTAAGTTTCTAAACGTAATTGTCAAGTAGCAAAATGCAGAGACCTACACACTGCCAAGCCACATGACCTTGGCAGGGCTCCTAATCCTTCACTCATTTTTAGAGGCTGAACAACATTTGCCCATGATTACTTAAGTGACTATTCTTCATCAACCTGGCGAACTGCTAATGAAAAAACATGAATATAAGTTGCTGCGAAAAAAAGGTAATTCTCTCCATGTTCCTCCAAGTTACTCAGAGATGAGAAAAATTAACATCTGGAAAGAATGCAAATAAAACTTTGACATATGGCCTAAAAGATAAAAAGTAGAATATTATGTGTAACACTTAAAGGTAAAAGAGATATGTAGCAGTTAACACGGCAGGAGGCTGTAGTCTCACTACAGGGTATTACTCAATCTGAACCCTACTAGAAAACCAGAGTCACTACTTCACTCTTATGAGAAAGCAACTGTCACTCTTTTCTTTCTCATCTATGTTTTATCATCCATGTGGTAAAGAAACTCATTGTTTATTAAAAAAATCCTTGAGAAAGGTGTAAATATTTTCTAACTTGCTTCATCAAAACACGTAAAGATATTTGATATGTTCTTCATCCTGCGTTACAGAAAAACAAATAAATAGAAGCTTGCAGACAATATATTTCTTTATCAGTCCTGAGAAGATACGCTTCTGTGCAAAAGAACTGACATACTACTGAGTAGAACTATGTGCTACGTTTGTTTGCAATGAATTACTGACATACTCTCTTTTTTTTGGGGGGGGGGGGGTGTAGGGGCAAGAGCTCATGAGAGAAAACACCTGACAGCACCAGGAACTGTAGTTCCTCATTTGCTCCACAAGATGGCAACATTCCACCACAGCTGTTTGCTACAGACGCTGCGCTCTAAGTAGAACAAATGTGTTATTTAGTCTACAATCATTTTTAATTTTACTACTGACAGTCTGACAGGACTACTTAATATTGCCAGGTTGACCTTTCCATGATTTTGTGCTAAATCCTTTTTTTTTTAACTTCCCTTACTCGGCTCTGTGGAGAAGAGATTGCAATTGATTCCCCATTACATTAGGCTTCTGTGATCTGATGAGCCAACGGCACTGGTCAAAACAGGTGGGCTGAGAGGCAGGACTGCAGGAGGCAACTGGTACCACACGTGGCGTCATCGCCCTGGATTTATCACTCTTTTCGAGTGTGGAGTGTAGGCAGTTCAGCAAGGATATTCAGCCCATCATCACTCCCTGACAGTTGCTGACAGGGCCTTCCACAGCACAGCACAGCACAGCACAGCAAACAATGACATGTGAGATGGAAGGCTAATTTTTTTAGGTTCAGTCCTATTATTTCCTTGCCGGGGTAAAGAAAGATTGTCCTTCTGTGGAAAGACTTATCTTAAAATATTGCCTTCGAAGACTAACTAGGCTGTAAGGGAAAGAAAACAAAACCTTTCTTCCAACATGCTTGAGAAGTAAGTTTTGTGTAACCGAAAAGATGCATATAACAGAGATGGGCTGGAGGAACGGCAGCCAGTATGGCAGCCTACAAGTGGTTCCAGTGATCTTACACTCCTTACTCAGCTGCCATTGATGGGACACTTACTTTGTGCCATTCTCTGGGATAAGTGCTTCATAGGAATCATCCCCATTCAAACCTCCCCACCACCCTGAGGGCTGCACTGCCATTAGCCCCACTTTAACAGATGAGATATCTCAGATTTACCTGGTAGGTTGCCACACAGAGAGTAAGTGATACCAAACCAAGATTAAACCCAGTTAGTCTGACTCCAGCAGCTAAATGGTTAATTATAGTACTGTACTGCCCTTCAACAGCCTCTGAAATAGGTAAAGTCTCTCCTCAAACTGCTCACCTCATCCAATTTCAAGAGCCTTTCCTGGCTTTGCAGAACCCATTCCCTGAAAAATTCCTAAGAAAAAACAAAACGAACAAACAAAAAAAAACTTCCAAGCAGTTTCTTGGTGTCCCTTGCTCCTCAGGAACCTGTATAGAAGTCATAAAGAGATGTGCTTCCTTTATGTTTATGACCTCGGAGCTCAGACTGCAGGTGTTGGAATTTGAGACCTTTCATATTTTTCCAGAATTTATGTAAAACTTGGAAATCTTGGCTACTTTATTGGGGCCAGCTTGTGTAGAAGATCCTGCCCAAGGTTTTTTGACAGAGAACAGTTATGATTTAAGTAATTTCTTGGTGATTCCTCCTACTGAACAAACCTGACCTCAATGTTTGGTGAGAACAGGCTCTCGTTATTCATTTCCTATCTCCCCTGGCCCCGCCTCACAACCTGCTTTCACTGATAAAGAAAATAAGACAGGAAGATTGGCTGATAGGAAACGTGATAATCCAGGAATGCCCAGGACACTGGGGGAACCAAGCAAGCAATTGGTTGGTTCTCCAAAAAGGAAAATGTGGCTTGCATCTCATCATCTAAAGACCCTGTGATCAGTCCAGAGTTGGTGCCAATTGTTCAGGAATCATATTTCAACGAGGGTATGGTATAGGGATTCTCTAATCAGAGGACATATTCCCGAGCAGCTAAGTTACATCATCTTTGTTAAAGTGTTGAACCATCCTTGTTGCAACTAGATACCAATCAGCAAGTAGGAAAACAGAAAAAGGACCAGTAGTTAAGGACTGGGGAGGTAGCCTTAATCACTATTCCATTAAAATTTGTGATGAGAGCAGGGCTTCACTTCTATTAGGAAACAAAAGAATTAAAAGAAACCACGAAAAGCAAGGCACATATAATGGTGTTCTTTGGGTCAGTGGGACAAGCATGTGTCCACCCAGAGAACTAATCCAGATATTTTAGATGCCAGGCTTGGTGAAACCAGATTGACTTTAGCCATGGGAAGTGTGGATGGGGCCCCTTTTCATTGCCAATATATGGTTCAAAATCCATATATCTACAGGGGAGCAAGGCTAGAGTAGATAGCAAAATATATTCAACATGTAATCCACACTAAGCTGGGCACAGGTGGCCAGCTACTCAGCAGAGCTGACCCCAACCTGAACTATCACATGGAACAACATTGCTCTGAATCTTGAGACAGGACAAAGGCAGGTCTACCCCGTCCAGGCTCTGTAGCCTAAAAGAATGTACTGTTACACACTCCAGGAAGTAAGGAGAAATCTAAACTCTCAGTTTTTAGGAAAAAAATAATAATTCAAGTGAGTCTTATAAAACTCTTTGAATATATTATTGAATATAATTTTATTATTCGAAAAAGTTGGGGGTGGGCACCACACGGGTAGGTAACGAAGTGATCTGGTGAGCAATGAAACATCTAGAGTAGAGGCCAGAGATGTAATACACATGGTCAAGATTGCCACTCACATAAAGAAAGTTTTGATAAGTTCTACATACGTACAATTTTCAGATGGGATAAAAGTCTCATGACATCTGCCATGTCCGCCAGGATGAGTAAGCGTGTCACCGCGGAGAGCAAAGCCCTTGCCGCCCGCACCATGGTGCCGCGCTTTACCGACGAGCATGGGTCATCAGCAAACTCGGAGGAGGCGATGCGCATCGTCTCACCTGGAAGACAGACACGGAGAGGCAGGTGGGTAGACAAGAGGCTTAGAGGCTGGCCATCCTAAAGATCTGGGAATGGACAATTACTGTTTTTATTGCGAAACTCTGATGACCAGGTGGTATTTCTGCCACCTCTATTGCAGCAAAGGGCCCTTTGAGTCAAGTACATCAGTACATGTGGATAAATGCTGTGGACCAAACAAGGTGCTCATTTCACACTGAAATATGAAGTCATGCTTTTGACATCAATAAGGAATATATTTAATTCCATTTGTCTAATAGTTGAGATGGATTTGCCTTGAGCTGAATCATCCTCTCTCCGCATATGCCTTGGAACCAATGATACCAGGCAACTTACCATGCAACTCACTGACGTTACTGACAGTTGAGGTACAAAGTTAATTGTTCCACAGAGAATTGAAAGTTAAGACCTTGGCCTCATTAACACTGTACTCTTAATTGAGCTAATCAGACAAGAACACCTCATAGAGGCGCTCAAGATCCAATCTTCTAATCCTCTTAGAGAACATTTGCTAATACAGAGAACATTTAGAAGAGAACTGAACCAATTAAACAAATGTTTACAAAACACACACTTGTGTCAAATTCTGTACTAGGCTCTGGGATTACAAAGTTGACTAAGAACATCTAGGCACAAGGAGTTCACAGTCTCAAGAGTAAACAGGTATGTCGACACATAATCAGAATACAGTAATTAAGTGCCACAAGAAACAAGATTAAGAATGTAGGCAATGGAGAGAGGAGAAATATTTGCTCATTTAGTGGGAGACTGGGGGGAAGTTGTCCATTTTAATGGGATGCAAAAAGAAAGAGGTGTTCACCAGGAAAACAAAGGTGGGGAGGGGATCTCAGGCAGCATGAACACTTTGTGGGCTCTGAAGCCTGGAGCCCCGTGCTGAGTACAGAGACCTTCAGTTCTCTGGAAGGCCCCACCAGGAAGGGGGCTGGAGAAAGGCAGTAATGCCTGGAACACCATGTAAGAGGTTTGGACTGTACCCTCAGCAGGGTGGGAAGTTACAGTAATAGATTTTTATTTTTAGAAGATTATTTTAGTCATATTACATAAAATAAACTGGAGGGGAAGAAGACCAGGACAGAGAAATCAGTTGACAGGGTAAATGCAGTTTTAGTCTGAGAGAGCAGTAGTGAGATCTGGACCAAGGAGATGGGAGAGGAAGGGAGTACAAAATGCATCTGTGTGACGCAACTAACCAATCTAAGGGCTGATTAGATGTGAAGACCAGACAAAAGGTTCGAGCTAATGATGAGGGCTGACACAATACCAGAGTCAGGTATATATTTGCACCAAGGGACCCTGGAGTGGGAAACAAAAAGGTAATTAACAATGATTGAGACTGATAACCAATCAGTGTGTGAATATCCACTTTGGGGAGTGAAAACTGCGAGAAAGCACAAATGGAGCTTCATATAGCAGAGTGTACACAGGGGTATAAAAGCTTCAATAAACTTGAAGAACAAACAGTTAATATGACAGATTTTTTAACTCAAGATCAAACAACTTCTTCCATTTTTATAGTAATGATTACTACTCAGTGAGCAAAATCTAGCTCATTTAAATAAAGCCAATGATAGCATGGAAAGTCTGTGCATCTGGTAATTAATCCTAAGTTATAAGAAAAAGTAAAAATCACCTCTTACCATTTTATAGGCCAATCAGTATATAAAGTAATTCTCTCAGCTAGTGTGGTAGTTATTTAAACCCTCACAGTGATACTTTTTATACTTGGGAATGTGGGCGTATATGGAAATATATTGCACTGTTGGATTTTTTAAAGAGGCTACCATCTACAATAAGCATTTTATATTGCTAACCAGCTTAGTCTTTTCCTAGGCACAAACAAATAGTTTGATATATAACAACAGCATGGGAGAAACTTAAAAATTCATTACTCTAGTGGCACAATGATGAATTTTCAAGCTGTATGGTCCTAGAGCTCAATCCAAGTATTGCCACAGGGTTACACACATCTCCTCCTCTTGCCCCTCCTCCTCATAAATAAAAAGAGTCATTGGCAAATACCCGCGTGGTTGGGGAAAGAAAGCCACCTTTCCCCCACTTTATACAGTGGAGGTAGAAAGAACATTATACATCAAGGTAAATCCAACAAACTATTGAGAAAAGTAGAGCTAGACAAATTTGTGTAAGATACTAATAGATAAGTCAGTTACTGTTGAAATAGATCCACTTATTCAAGGGAAAGGGAGATTTATTCTGCACATGAACCCAGATAGCTACATGGTTGATCCCAGTTCCTGCAGGTTAAATCGGTATGGGCCCTAGCATGGCTAAGAGTAGGTCACTCAGGTAGGGCTATTGGCAGAACAGGCAGCCCCAGGAGGAGAGGCCAGTCACACCCCTTCCCTGCAGGTGGAGCCTGTGCATTACTTGAAGAACCATGCCTAATCCGATATATTTTCAAGTTGAGATTGAACATTCGGAATGAACCAACATCATTCCAGAAGACAGGTCTTGCCAGAACGAGGGGCTCTGGAGGGCCCAGAAGGACTCCTTCCATCTGTCTTAACAGCACCATCGGGCATCTGGCAGAAGCACTGGCACTTCATGCAGATGCCAACCATCTGGTCAGCAATACTGCTTCAAAGCTGATGGGTGACACGTGTCAGTGCAGAGCTCCTAGGTGGAGCTAATCAACCTGAGGCCCAGAGCAGGCACCCCAAGAGTGGCTCAGCAGATGTCCATGAGAGGGAGACAGGGAAGAGACAGAGAGAGAGAGAGAGAAAAAGAAAGAGAGAGAGAAAGAGAGAGAGAGAGAGAGAGACCCACGTTTGAAAATGCCATCTGCCTTTCTGGATGGAAAACTCATACTAAATTCTGAGATTATTCTAAGATAAATAGAAGATGATTTCATTCAATGTAAATTAAACTAAAAGCTCATTTTAAGCAGATACAAATGATTTCACGTTGTTAAGGATTCCAAAGGAAAGGCAACCTCAAATCAGCTATAATTTTAATACGTCTTATGTTCCTGCAGCTTTAAGATTACTGAAGCAAACTGATAGGCAAGTTTATCAGGATAAAATTAGCTTACTTTCCCAGGAATGTAGAGAAAAGTGCTTTTTCTATAAGATTGAAATATTTCACTAAGAAATAGCATGCATGTGTAAGAGGGAAGTGAAGAGAGGGTACAAGAGATCTGCCTGCTTCTTTTATATACATTCTTGTTCAATCCCATGTACTTGATTATAGATCTAACTCAGAGCAGCATTTCTATAGTAAAGCCTTTGATGTCCTCAAGCCACTACTACCTGCTGAAGAGAAGAAAAATTAACATTACCAAATAAGGGACCAAGGGAAAATAACAATTTCAACATGTATGTAGTGCTTCTATATAAAGGCTTATTATATAAGTATTGTTCTAAAAGCTTTACATGTATTAACTCACGGATGAAAAAGGATAAACAAAGTCACATTGACCTGGGTTCAGATCTCGACTCCACCCCAACTATTACCAAATATGTGAGCTAGTGCGTATTCAACCTTTGTGTTTCAGTCTGGTCAACTGTGAAATGACAGGGAAAATAATGATAGCTGCCTCACAGACTGCCATGAGAGTTAAAATTAGAGATGATGCATTCAAACACCCAACATAGGGCCTTACCCATAAAGGGTGATCATTATTCATTAATACCACTACTATCACGACCACTTCAAGCCTCCAAAATGCGGTAAGAAGAGTTGGTGAACTCCTGGTTACAGGTTTAAAAGTGTATGTTTTGGTTGGTTTCACTTCTTGTGTTTCTTCCTTAGAAGCAAGACAACATATGCTCAATAAAAGTACTTATTGCTTGAAGATAGAATATATACAAAGAAATAGTGCTTGGCTTTTAAATCAGTGCTTATTCTAGTTCCTAGGCTACCCTGAAGGCATTCAGATGAATACATAATTGTGCATCAGGTTGAGGTAAGATCAATTCAAATATGGAATGATGCAGGCCAGTAATAACAAATACAAGAAAAAGATGGCATGGGCCAGGCATGGTGACTCACGCCTGTAATCCCAGCACTTTGGAAGGCCAAGGTGGGTGGATGACCTGAGGTTGGGAGTTCAAGACCAGCCTGACCAACATGGAGAAACTCCATCTCTACTAAAAATATAAAATTAGCCAGGGGTGGTGGCGCATGCCTGTAATCCCAGCTACTCAGGAGGCTGAGGCAGGAGAATCACTTGAACTTGGGAAGCGGAGGTTGCAGTGAGCCGAGATCATGCCACTGCACTCCAGCCTGGGCAACAAGAGCAAAACTCCGTCTCAAAAAAAAAAAAAGGAGAAAACAAAAGTATGGCATGTGGAAGATAGAGCTTTAGGAATAAAAAAGTCAGGTAGGAATCAGGTCATGAACCAAAATGGCACAAATATCCTGTGCCTCATTCCTTGAAGGAGAGGCTTGCATGTAAGGTCAGCACTCTAAATGCTTGACAACTGAACTGCTGAAAAACTGTGAGAAGTAAGGAAAAAGGTGTGGTGAAAAGCAGGATTCAAAGAGTGCTAGGTGAAGAAGATGAAAACCTCAGAATTGTTGATGGTTTTAGAGGCTGAAGAGGATTTGACTTGTCTTTTTTATTCAGCCTGCTCCACACAGTGAGACCCTATCTCTACAAAAAATTTAAAAAATCAAATTGCCAGAGCAGTCCCTGCTACTCTAGAGGCTGAGGCAGGAGGATGGCTTAAGCACAGGAGTTTGAGGCTGCAGTGAGCTATCATTTGCATCACTGTACTCCAGTTTGTGTGACTGAGTGAGACCTGTCTCAAAAAGCAAAACAAGGTGCAGTGGCTCACGCCTGTAATCCCAGCACTTTGGGAGGCCGAGGTGGGTGGATCACTTGAGGTCAGGAGTTCGAGACTAGTCTGGCCAACATGGTGAAAGTGTGTCTCTACTGAAAATACAAAAAATTAGCCGGGCGTGGTGGCAGGTGCCTATAGTCCCAGCTACTAGGGAGGCTGAGGCAGAAGAATTGCTTGAATCTAGGAAGTAGAGGTTGCAGTGAGCCGAGATTTCACCATTGCACTCAGCCTGGGCAACAAGGGTGAAACTCTGACTGGGCACAGTGGCTCACACCTGTAATCCCAACACTTTGGGCAGCTGAGGCGGGTGGATCATGAAGTCAAGAGATCGAGACCATCCTGACCAATATGGTGAAACCCTGTCTCTACTAAAAATACAAAAATTAGCTGGGCGTGGAGGTGTGCACCTGTAGTCCCAGCTACTTGGGCGGCTGAGGCAGGAGAATCGCTTGAACCCGGGTTGCAAGAGGTTGCAGTGAGCCGAGATCGTGCCACTGCACTCTAGCCTGGTGACAGAGCAAGACTGTGTCTCAAAAAAGTTAAACTCCATCTCAAAACAAAACAAACAAAAAAACTTTTCTTTTCACTCTTTCAGCAATGGCAAGCACTGGAGTTACTCCCTGGAATCAAATGATGAAAACTGAAACTAGTGTGAGAATGAAAATGAAGAAAAAGGCAAACCACAGAGCAAATGTAATGAAACAGCCAGAATAAGAGCAGATTAAGACATGAAAAGCCATGTAGGGAAAGGAATTTCAATGTATTTCCTATACCTTGCATGGTAATTTACATTGTCAACATTTTTGCTATAAAATAAATATGTGGTCCTTAAGAGAACTAAAAAAATACAATTAAAAGAAGCCAAAAGAGCATTCACATCTTAATAATGAAGGACAATAGCTGACAAGCTAACTTCTAGAAAGTTCTGTATGCCTATATTTTTAACCAGCAGTTTTCACATATAATAGCTACAACTGCATATCATCTTTTGTCTAAATGCATAATTCTCCTTTATCTAATTACATAAATTACCCAGCATATACGGATAGTTCATTTTTTAAAAATATTTCTCCCTGTATTACAGAATTCTTAGAAAAGATGAGAGAAATCCTGGTGTGGTGGCTCACAGCTGTAATCCCAGCAATTTGAGAGGCTAAGGCAGGCAGATCATTTGAGGTCAGGAGTTCAACACTAGTCTAGTCAACACGGTGAAACCCCATCTCTACTAAAAAAACAAAAATTAGCCGGTCGTGTTGGTGGGCACCTGTAATCCCAGCTACTTGGGAGGCTGAGACAGGAGAATCGCTTGAGTCTGGGAGGCATCGGTTGCAGTGAGCAGAGATCACACCACTGCACTCCAGCCTGGGTGACAGAGTGAGACTCTGTCTCAAAAAAAAAAAAAAAAAAAAAAAAAAAAAAGAGGAAAAGGGCAAACATTTCAAACCTTTTAACTACAGTTTGTTCGTTTTTCACGATAACCGACACCTGCCTAACGGCCTTTTTCACATGTATTTTCCATGAAGTACAGATCTTAAAGGATTCTGAAAAATGGATCCTGTAGAGCAATGCAGAAACTAAAGCATGTTTTTAGAGAGGAAAGCAACATTAGTGAGGGAACCTGATCACAGGTTCCCAAAGCCTTAGCCAGTTCTGTAACACAAACTGTGCATCCTGATTGAGCTGACACACTTACAGAGACTGTGAAGGAAAACACATAACCAAATCTTAACATGGTAATTCAGTCAACAGTGTCCAACTTCAGAACATTTTATCGTTTTGATTATTTTGTGTAGTCTGTAAGGCAATGTAATACTTGAAAACCACTTACAGGTCTGGTTAGCTAATTTTCAAAGCAAGGTGGGAAAATATTTATCTTCATTTGAAACAAAATAAACTTAAATGTTAAATGAATGGCCAAGGTGGACAACACCACAGAAGTTACAAGGTCACTACAGAAGATCTTCATGCATTACATCATGCCTCTTGGCTCCTTTTCTTGGAAGAAATAAGTGAGTGGTTCTTTGATAAGAATCATGCAGAGTTGGGCAATGTGTTGCAAAGATGAGGTAAGCAGGTATTGATGTGGCTGAGGGCCTCTGCACTAACTACATTTGCAAACATAGGAATGTCTTCTTCTGGGATGGTTCCAGCAGCAAAGGGGTAGTGCTGCAGGGTGGCCCAAGATTCCTTCCACTTTAGGATCTTATTAGGCTGTATCTATCTGGACTTAATATTTTAGCATGTAACTCTTTCATCTACAATAAGAACAGTTGTCTTTTTAAGAGCTCACAATGTGCCAAGTTCTGTTCAGAGAGCTTAACCTGTTATCAACTCTTTTACTGCTGAACAAAATCTGATGAAGGAAGTGTTCTCATTGTCACCCTTTCTATCTGAAGAAACCGAACACAGAAAAGGAATATTACTAAGATTATTTGCCCAAGGTCAAACAGATGGTAAGTGGTGAAGTAGGCATTCAAAATCTGTCTGGCTCTACAGTCTATCCTCTTAAAAACAGTGCTTTAGAAATATCTTTATTTTAACATCCTGTTTACTGTGTGAAAATTATTTGTTTACATATGTCTGTCTGCGCCTGGATTAAGAGTTGAAGACTAGTAAATTGTGTTATTCAGTTTACAGAGTATAGGAAGGAAGGAAGCAAGGAAGGGAGAAAGAAAGGAAGGAAGAAAGGATGGGAGGGAGAGTGAGAGGGAGGGAGGGTAGGAAGGAGAAAGGGAGAGAGAAAAAGAGGGAGAGAGAAACAGGGAGAGAGGGAGGGAGGGATGAAGGAAGAAAGGGAGAGAGGGAGGGAGGGAGGAAGGAGAAAGGGAGGGAGAGAGGGAGGGAGGGAGGAAGGAGAAAGGGAGGGAAGGAGAAAGGGAGGGACGGAGAAAGGGAGGGACGGAGAAAGGGAGGGAGGGAGAAACAGAGGGAGAGAGATACAGAGGGAGCGAGGGAGGGATGAAGGAAGAAAGGAAGGGAGAGAGGGAAGGATGGAGGAAGGGAGGGTAGGAGGCAGGAAGGGAAGGAACAAGGACCTACACAAAGACAATTCTCCAATTATTCCCAGCCCCCACCCCCACTCCTTATTGTCACACGTTAGGGATTATTTGTGACTGCCTGTGCAGGTTTGCATTTGAGTTTTCCCTCCTTCCTTGGCCTGTAAGCTTGGGCAGTGTAGAAATCATAATTGTAGCACATTAATTTATTTAATCATAATACCTTACATCAATTGACAAAGTATATTCCCTCAAGGAATGCTATCGGGAGGAGGAAAGGAAAGCCTGCCTGGCACTTTACATTTTGAACCATGTTGAATTCATACTGAAGCAGGGAGAAAAGGCCAATGAAATCCCAGATGCTATACACTCTACAATAAAATAATTGAAATATTTTCTTTTTTTTCATTTTTGAACTTTTTAGTTGGATTTGTAAGTTCAGGAAATAGCAAGGAAACCAAAACATTTGCTAAAGGAAAGTGCTTGTGATGAAATCCCAGATGCTATACACTCTACAATAAAATAATTGAAATATTTTCTTTCTTTTTCATTTTTGAACTTTTTAGTTGGATTTGTAAGTTCAGGAAATAGCGAGGAAACCAAAACATTTGCTAAAGGAAAGTGCTTGTGAAAGGAGTAATTCCTTTGCTTCTCCTCTGTTTTGCCCACATAGGCCTTTGCTAGCAAGAAGGAAAAAGTCTTAACACTTTTTTGGAAACTATCAAGAATGTGAGAGAGCTATGCATGCATTTCACCCCAGGGTGGCTATGACTCAAATCTGTGATTGGGGAAAAGGTCAACAATCAACAATCAGAATCTTTCTCTAAGGCTCAGGGATGATGAAGTTCTGTCTTTTCTCAAGCAGAATCTGCATTAAAATAAGCTACCTCCTGTGGACACTTGAAGCACTAAGCAGTTATAGCAATGCTTGGTACTATTCAGGGCCTGTTATCAAAAAACAAGATAATATTTGGCCTAAATAAGCAGTATTCAGAAGAAAGCCTTATCTGCTTATTCAAAAAAAATCCTATCATACAAGCCATACCAAAACTATGTAAATATTATAAAATGAGAAGGCTGCCTATCACTTTGTCATTCTACCAAGGGTAGTGGGCTCCATGGTCTCTTTATCATTCTTTAGTTTTTCCAAAAACTCAAGAAAACAATAAATTAGGTCCAAAATGATAGCAGTCTGATGGGGTCACTACCTCTGAAGTTATGTTGAGACTGGAGAATTTCAGATCTGCATGGAACCCCCTCAGGCATCATTCAGCACCTCTTTCTCATCTTACACATAAAGACACAGAAGCCCAAGTGCCCAGCTCAGGTGGTTGGTGGGGGTCAGCATCCCTGTCTCCTGACATCCCACTCAGGGACTTTGGTGTCAGTCCCATTGTTGCTGAGAGGCCAGCAAAGCCCAATGTGACACCAGCAAATCAAACTTTCCTCACCTAACAAAATCCCACTGTAGACACATGGCTCTGTTACAGCCCTAATTCAGTGGCAAGAGCAGCTCCAAAGACAAATGCATGTTCTCCTTTGGTCAGTGTTCTTTCGCAAGGTAGATAATTGAATCTTTTCCAGTGTAATTTTTGCCCTATCGAGATATGTCCAGTATGCAAAAGTACTAGAAATGTCAGTAACTAATGATTAAGTGTACTGAATGTTATGAGCTATTAAACATCATTAGAGACAGTAATGCGCCACCTTGCAGAAGGCACAGATCATTAACCGTATGGATTTTAATTATTTCAGCTGTAGCCTTTTCCTGGGTTGGGAGGAGAGGGTGTAGGGTGATTTTAAATTGCTGTAGCCAGAAAGATTATGAAGCCGCAATATGGCATACTTCAAAAATGAGACCTTTACAAAGACCTGTTAAATGTAGCAATAGCCACATTCCATAAAAAGGTGATTATTGTTTTGGCCTTGAATGCAAGAGAAGACCATAAATTAGGAAATGTTAAACAGTGATGATCTAAGCTTAAGAGAAAAATGGCATACAGAGGACCAACAGTGAACTCAATTTTGTTCAATATTTTTACACATAAAGAGAAAATAAATTGATGGAATGTAAATTTCATTGTGCAATACATATATTTCTGAAATAAGGACACTATATCAAATATATACTAAAGAAAACCTATTGTAAGTTATCTTGTAAAGCATATAAGCAGCCAATAAATTAATTTTTCTATAAACCCCAAATTTCAATATGTAAGTCAAGTCTCTCTATAAAAAGCATGCTGCTGACTTATTTATATTCTTAAGTCAATAAATGTTTCTATTGATCAGTACCTGTATTCTCCTACAACCATGACACAAATCAAAACATACTGAAATGTCAGTACCTTGCTACAGTACTTGGTAGTTGAAGTGTGACTTCAAAAACCTTCTAATGTTATAAGGAAAACAAGAATCAATGCCACAACTTCCATCTAGATTGGACAAGCAGAGATAGCATGAGCATCAAACATGCTAGCATCTAATTCTGAATCAAAGAGATGGCAGCATTCAGGTTCCACATCTCGACATGCATATGTAGAGGACATCTTGATTTCCTCATGCTCCTTAAGATACTGTAAAAGGAAATGCAGAATATAGAGGATGGATTTAATGTCTGAATTCTAGAATTTAACAATACCTTGGAGGACATCATGCAGATGAAATTTTAACATGCGAAACAGGTGTGACCTCTAGGACAAAAAACACTTTGTCTTTCTAGGAAACCATTCCAATTTGTGCTAGCTTTTTTTTTTCTTTTTTCTTTTTTTTTGAGATGGAGTCTCACTCTGTCACCCTGGCTGGAGTGCAGTGGCATGATCTCGGCTCACTGCAACCTCCACCTCCCGGGTTCAAGCAATTCTCCTGCCTCACCCTCCTGAGTAGCTGGGATTACAGGCACACATGATCACACACAGCTAATTTTTGTACTTTTTGTAGAGACAGGGTTTCACCATGTTGGTCAGGCTGGTCTCGAACTCCTGACCTCATGATCCGCCCGCCTCGGCCTCCCAAAGTGCTGGGATTACAGGCGTGAGCCACTGCACCCTGCCTGTGATAGCTTTAATTGTTAACTTTTTAAATTCTATTTGGTCTTTGATATGCTCTTCTGGACCACACGTAAAAATATAATCTTCCCTTCTATAGGGTAGATCTTGAGAACTTTGTTTAAATGTCCTTTAAGAAGTGAAATGTCAAGATGAATGCTCATTAGCCATTGCCTGAGAACTAATGCTGAGGCTGCATTATGAAAAAGAACAACTGACATTAAAAAAGGAACAAACAACTCTCTCCAGGTTTCCAAATGTTAAATATCTACTAAACATTCAAGTCAAGATGATTTGTTTGTTCCTACACTACTTTTTAAGCCTATTAACATGTACATATAAAAAGATATTTCTAATCTGCTTTGGAAGAAATAGATCTGGTTTCTAACTTGTTATAAAAACAATTAAAACAGTCATAAGTTACTCTGAGCTATTTCAGTATCTAAATTACTACATATATTTGAAAGACATTAACTGTGAGCTCATTGGTGGAACTCAACCGTCTGAATTTCAGAAAATAACTATCACAACATTTAATGGCTTTCTCAAGCTCAAATAATCAACTAAGGGCAGAGTCCAGACCGGAAGCTGGGTCTCTCAACTCTGATATTTGTATTTGCTGCAGTTCCATATACTTTGGGGGAAATATTCTGTTTCTGATACAGTTTCACAAATTCACAACTTACTCTCCCCAAGTTAGTCCATATAATTGAAGCCTTTGTATATCAGTTTGGATGTCCTGATACTCCTCTTATGTGTATGTATTTGTAAGTTATTGTGGCATCTCCAAATTTTCATTAGTAAAACTGAATAATACTTGAATAATACTTGCATCACTGATTTCATATCAACTAAAATATAAATGGAGAGAAAAGCAAATGAGAAGTATAAAAAAGGCACATTTTATACTTTGCATCTTATAGACTATAGCTAAATAAACTAGGTTTGAAATTGCTACACAGTAAAATAACAAGTCAACCTAGCTTTTTCTAAAGTAGTCTTTGGCTAAACAAAGCACAGGAACAATTCTCATAATGAGAAAAGTTGATTAAAGATAGAAAATTCTACCACATATTTCAAAACTAGAAAAAATGTTCCAAGTAATTGGTATGAACATGGTAAATGATGCTATAAAATTACAGCTCAATTAACTTATATTTTAAAATGCAACGTGGGGAAAACTGACTTTCTTCATTGGTTTTTGGGTGAAAAAACTAGAATGATCAGGTTTTAGGATTTAAATGGCATAGCCTTTAATTTCTGACCTACCACTGTTTTTCCATTCTTCATAGAGAAATGGCAGTTTGTTAAATGAGATTATAGCCACAAGACCTCTTTACTAAACTGTGGGAGGCACCCACATCACCACCATTCTGTTTCCTATATTAAGAGGATTTAAAGAAGACATAACGTTTAAATGAACATCAGTGTATTAATCATAATAAAACAGAGCTAACAAAAATATATTTGTGCAGCAAGAAGATCTGACAATGGGTAAGGAACGAAATTGATTTAAGGTAACTATAAACCCTAAATCCAAAAAGACAAGCTGCCAAAATGTGCTATCCAAGCTTTCTTCACTCCTGTGATCAACAGCTTGTCACTAGGGTCATGATGAATCTCAGATGGGCTTCTCTCCTTCCAACTCAAAAGTACATTTTTAAAATAAGTAAAATAAAGTTAAAACAAACATCAACCTTGAAAGGGAAAAAAAAAAAAATTTTCCAAATGCCTGATATGCAGCCTTAAGGGTGAGGGACATTTGGGAGATTTGGATAGCAGTGACATCTTGTCCTTACTCTCTTAGTTTGCACCATTGATGATATGATCACATCTATAAATGTGTGCTTGTGTACGAAGTATATAGAGAATTACATATCATTTCATTCATCCTTTTATTTATTCAATAAGCATGTATTAAGCACTTGCTATGTAGCAGACACTTTCTAGGTCCTAGATATTCAAGATGAAGTCACAATTTTTGCCCTACTTACTTCCAGCTTGATGGTTCTGAAAGACGCACTAACAAGAATCACCTGCAGAACAACTACAGAGAAATGTCCCCTAAGTGGACATTTAGAAATCAAAAAAAAAAAAAAAAAAAAAAAAAAAAGAAAGCAGCTGTGTTTAGGGAGTTGCGAATCATAAGTATGTAGTGAGTACTTAGCTATCATAAAAGGTAAGGGTGTGTATATATATATCTACACACACACACACAAATACACACAAATATATACACACAATGTATATGCAGATACATACAAATACATACGCACGTGTGTGTGTGTGTGTAGTTTGTTTTCATTCTTTATCCCTCCAATGGCAGCTTTTAATCATGACTTTGAGAGATGGCAGAGATCAGTCACACACAGCCCACTCCCCACCCCACACTCCTGGCTAAGTTTCTAAAAGACAAAGAATATAGATGAAAATGTCCCAGGAAAACACACTGCTGATCATCAAGCAGTCCTTCGGCCTCATATTGAGCAAGCCTGCATCAAAAGTTCAAGTTCAAGGCCTCTCTAACCTCCTAACATTAAGACCTAAATGAAAAGTGGGCTTTAGGTGCCAAAGGTCCCTCTCTGTTGGGACCTATTTTATTTCTAACAAGATTTCTGAGGCCAAGAGGCCCAACTTATCATACCAGTTGCATGAAGTTGGAGGGAGATGTACAGCAAGAAATGAAAGGATGAAGATCACAGGAAGTCAGTGAATTTTACCCTTTTGTCTCCTACTACTGGAAATATGACCCACTAACTCAGACAAAATAACGTAGAGTATCCAACATGTCAGGAAATATCGGATAAAATTATTTATTTCAAAGCTAGTTAAATTTTCAAATAATAAGCTCCATATTTTTTCCTTCAACCTCCAGACACTATTCTTATGAAGTACATCCAAATATAAAGCAGGGATTCTATTGTTAAACTGAAAATAAGTAGAAGCAATTTTTCCTGTATTTTCAGATTTTTTGGATATTCTTTGGTGTATTAACAATTAAATCTGGACTCATTCTGAGATTATCTTGGCAGTCTCGGGGTCTTCACGCCTCTTGCAGGCTACTTCCAAGAAAAGGGAGCCGCATTCTGTGCTTCTTAGTGTTTATTTCCTTTAAAGGAAAAGTGAGAAAATAATTACAAATGACTCGAAAATTGCACTGTTTGTACCTGCCAGTGAATGTAGGTGCATGGTCCCTAGACAAACATATTTTTCACTATAAATTTAAAAACTCACATTGGGAGTACAATTTAACTTCCCACACAGGTCTTCCTATAGAGAGAATAACCTAGCCTGCTGATGTTCGTATTCTACTCTGCATGACATTACAATAAGGATTAATAAGCTAACATGGATTTTTTAAAGCAAACAATCATGGTTGTTTAATTCTTTGTCATTTACACATTATGGAGTTGGAGTTGGAGTAATTTAGCAATTGCTTTGGGGCACTGCTGGAAGGTGTTTCATTATGGTCAGTATGAGAACTGGTTTTGAACAATGAAGGGAAAGTTGGTTTTCAACTCCTACTCTGAACAGCAAGTGGTTTTATTCACCAAAAGGAGTTTAAAGATACAGTTGGGTAAGAAAATACAAATGCCAAATAAGCTGTAGATGCAGAGAGCTTATATTTTAGAGACAGAAAGCTTAAGCATTACTGAGCAAAACCTAAGTTTAACAAGCAAAATTCTAAGCCACTTCCAGGCAGTATTTAGGGCCATGAAGGAAGAAGTAGGCATTGTGATATACTGGACGGGGATACTGGCAGCCCAGGCTGATCCAGTTCATGCCCTCATGGAGGCCACCACTCTGTCACAGTAATCCAAGGCTGTTATATTAACGTAGAAAAGAAGGCCAGGTATGAATCCACCATGCATCCATTACTGGATGCCCTGTAGAAACAATGAGTAGTCAACTGTATTTAATTCCTGAGAAGGAGTGTGGTTTCAGTAAGTTTTAATTGATCTATTTGTTATCTACACACAATTCCAAGTTAAAGGATCCTTTCAGGTGTAAAGTAGGAGATGCAAAAGAAAAAGACCATTTTCTCTCACAGTGAATTCAGACTTGTAAGTATTTGTGCTTGTCCTGATTCATAAATGTTCAACTAATGATATTATGGATATCACGTTGTAATCAGTCCCAAATGCTTTTTGTTCTATAACTAGAGACAACTTTACAGTCTTCCTTAGCCTGAAGGTAGCCAATAGTACAAGAGCAAGCACAAACATCTGGCTTTTCCTTTGCTCTGTAGAGGGTAATGAATTCTACCGTTATGTCCCAGTTAACGTTTCTTCATTAAGATTGAAGACATATTTAAAGGATCGTTGATTGTGCATATAAAGATCACATACTGCTTTCCTAAAGAAAGCACACCTTATAGTAGAATGAGAAATTATTCATCATCTATAAAGATTAGTCTGCTTTGCACCTATTTTGCACATGTGTGCCAACTAATTATAGACCAAAAGGAGCAACAAAAAAGGACTAATACTTCATCCCATGACAGATTTTCATTAATCATTTTAAATTCCCACCTTCTTAAAAATTAGATATCATTTACTCGTTCTTTTCAGTTAGAACTTGGGACTCCTCTGAATCTTAGGCTTATTTGCCATTCCATAGGAAAATTAGGAATAAAATTAATAATGCTAATAGTATTTAATATTCCTCTAGTAAAATATTAAGTAAACAAAAGTTATTAGCAGGACAAGCTCTTCAAATAATTGTATTTTGTCTCTAAGAATGTACCAATAAAAAAACAGGGCTCAGATTTCTTTTTAAGTCCCAGTTCTGATACTCTTTTCTTGTTTGACTTTGCATGTTACTTAACCTTTCTAAGCAGAGGTTGCAGTGAGTTGAGATAGCACCTGCACTCTAGCCTGAGCAACAGAGCAAGACCCTGTCTCCAAACATACATACATATATACATACATACACACACGCATAAAAGAGGGAGTATCGCTGTCCTGTCTGGGCTGATCTCAGATTCCTGGCCTCAAGTGCTCCTCCCACCTTGGCCTCCCCGGGGGTGGGGGCTGGGATTGCCAGTGAGCTACTGTACCCAGCCAAGAAGTGGAGGCTTTAAAATAAATGCCATCATTAAAATGAATAAAATAATATCTCTTATAATAGGCTCATTTTAAAGGTAAGATGAGAGAATGTGAGAGACTGAATAGCATTTAAAACGTCTCCAACACCTGGAAATGCATGTAAAGTTCAGCAAACATCTTTATACATGAAAGGAAAAATCTCTGAGTCAAAATAAATAAACAAATACAAGAAAGAAAAAGAAATTAGCATGATTGAAATAATGTAAGCTGATTATGAAGCATTGGTAACTTTAGAGTTATTCGTATTCTTAATAACTTATTCACATACTTAGCAACTTATAAGCTAGAGTTGTTGTGGCCACACAAGGAAAAGGAGAATGTCTTGACCTTCACAGGAAATAGAACTGTACAGTTGTCCGCCTGAGATAAAATTTAGATTCTTAAAGTGCTATGTCAGTAGGAAAAAAATGCCCTGTGGCAAAGACAAATGGTAAAGAAACTTGTTGTCTCAGTCCAGAAAAGAAATGTCACAGGAAAAAATTGCATGGTTTCATTCATAATTGATAATGATAACTTATTATCACACAGTATTGTCTTCATGTGTCTGTAGGGAATAATTGTATACTTTCTGTACAGAATGGGAAATACGGAGCAGATAAATTATTTAAAAACAGTCTCAGATAAGAGTGTTTTAGTGGCCTTAGCCAAAGGAAAACAAACCCTTTTCCAAGGAAACACAGGACTCTCTCAAATAAGTCTTCGTAAAAAAAATTAGTATACAGTTCAAGAAAGCACTGTAGATGTGCTTAGTGGCAGAATTAACAGTCCAAGAACTTCAGATAATATAAGTATAGAGTAGAAAATATTAAATGAATATTTAAAAATACTTTTTAAAGTATTCTAGAACTAGAATAGGACTTGAAAATATGAACTAAGGACATGATACTCTGAATCAAATAGATTTTCTTTAGAAATAATAGAAATAAAATCTCAAAGGAAGAAATAAATAACAGGTTAGACCCAGCTAAGAAAAAAACTGGAAGATAGCTGAAGAAATTAACCAAAAGAATTTTTAAAAGCACAAATAGTTGAAGAAATAAGAAATAAGAAAAAATACACATGTTAAGAATACAGAGGAATTTTCTAGCATAAGTCTAATCAGAACTGCAAAGAAAAGAATAAGTAAAATGAAAAGGAGCCCTTTTTATGAGATAATGGCTGATAATTTTCCACATTTGAAATATAAAATAAATTCTCTGATTCAGGAAGCCCAATACATACTGAACAAGATAAATAAAAAGAAGTCCATATTTAATAGCTGCATAGTAAAATTGGAAAATTCAAAGGTCAAAAACAAGGTATTAGTTTGTCTAGAAAGAAAAGATAGACACAGCACAATAAAAAATGATACCATTAGCATCCTTCTCAAGTGCAAAATGGAAGCCAGGAGACAGTGGCATAATATATTCAACACAATGAATAAAAACAATTGGCAAACTTTAAATTTATACCTTGCTAAAATATTATTTAAAATTAGAGTAAAATAGACAGTTCCAGAAAAATGAGACCGCTTACTGCCAAACACCATGATTAAAGAAACTATTACATTTTACATTTTGTACAGAGGACTGCGATTCAGAATAGGATGTGCTTAAAAGATTAATAAATTAATATATATTAAAAAAAACATTGCCCAGTTTATAGCTAGCACATAGTAAACACCCAGTAATACACGGTATTAAGTAGTAATACTAATTGTGGTGGCAGCACAACCGAAGTAGTAGTAACAGTTGTAGTAGTATTTTCTAATAAACATGACTAACAGTATCTTTTTATAGCTTGGAGTCTCTATCTTTCATCTTACACATAATATCATGTGACACTGTTTTCATCTAAACGGAATAAAGTACTACTAATTCAGTCTCATCAGTATTTTCAATAACTACACAGTCCTCTATCTTTCCAAAGCCACTGTCATAACCAACACTTTTAGTATAATACCCAAGATCTTACAGAGTGCTTAGTTCCCCAGTTTCTTGTTTCATCTTCTACTTTCTATTCATCTTATGTTCAGGAGTTAAAGCTGTCAAATTAGTCAAATCATGAGAATCAAGACCTATAATAATGTCTAATCAGAGTATGTTCTTATATTACATCAAAACCTCTAATAATTAGTCTAAAATAATTCTACCAATTATTACCCTTTTATTCAGACATAGCTTCCTATTGCTTTTGGCATATATTCCATTCTAGCATGGAAAACCCTTCTATACTTTTCTAAAACACAACATGCCTTTCTTTTTCTACACCTGTCATCTTCTTTAACCTCCACCCTCCTACATTCTTCCTTCCATGGCCAGCATACTTTCCTCTGATCTAAACTGCTTTTGCTCTTCCTTGAGGTATAGAAAGCTAGCCTATACAATTCTAGTTATTCCAAATAATACACATTAAATCCTTTCATTAAATTCAATTTTCATTAAATCCTCAATGAAAGATTAAACTGTGCTCAATGAGTATAATTTTAATATTTGGTTCACTTTATTATTTTCCAATCTTTTAGAAGTAGTAATCCATTTACTGAGTATCGTATAATTCTATTAAATGGAATCAATCTCATTTTTATCACTGTTCTGGACAGCAAAGAAAGACCAATCAGTGTAGAAGACTTGACCCAGTTTTATTATAATAAATATTCATCATCAGCCTTAATCAGAAACATCATAGAAAATCACCTTGCATAATATTAGTCTCTTTTGTTTAAACTGGATAAATTTCTAAAAATAAAATAAGCCATGTTTGGAAATTACAAAAGTCTGAACAATAGAAGTATAGCTCTTTTGGAGTTGTGTTATTTTCTCATAGGCTAAAAGTATTTATAAATTACATTTCCAAATGTTGATTTAAAAAAAAAACACTCTTTTTACTTTCTAACAATAAATTACAAATTGAGAGTATGTTTTGTGGAGCTAGGGATTAAAAAGATAACAATCGGTAGAGCAGAGGAGGAAAAAAGTTTTCCCTGACACCTCTCCACATACATACCTTAAAAAAAAAAATCAAAGGTTGCATCTTCAATATACACCTCTGTCATGCTCCTTTGAGAGATCATTGGCACATGGTGTTATTCAGTGGGTTGGGTTCTGTGATGGTTAATACTGAGTGTCGATTTGATTGGATTGAAGGATACAAAGTATTGATCCTAGGTGTGTCTGTGAGGGTGATGCCAAAGGAGATTAATGTTTGAGTTAGTGGACTGGGAGAGGCAGACCCATCCTTAATCTGAGTGGGCACAATCTAATCAGCTGCCAGCACAGCTAGAATATAAACCCGCAGAAAAATGTGAAAAGAGAGACTGGCCTAGGTTCCCAGACTTCATCTTTCTCCCATGCTGGATGCTTCCTGCCCTCAAACATCAGACTTCAAGTTCTTCAGTTCCTTGGTCCTCAACCTGCACACGGCCTATTGTGGGACCTTGTGATAATGTGAGTCAATACTTAATAAACTCCCATATATACATATATATTCCATTAGTTCTGTCCCTCTAGATAACCCTGATTAGTACAGATCCAAATGGGTTTAATTGTATCTCCCCAAAATACATGTCAAAATCCTAGCTTCCAATACTTATGAATTCATCCTTATTTGGAAACAGGGGTCTTTGTAGATATAACTGAGTGATGATGAGGTCATGTTGAATTAGGTATTCCCTGACCCAATATGACTGGTGTTCTTACAAGAAGAGAAGACGGGAGGCTGAGCCCAGGAGGTTGAGGCTGCAGTACACATCAAGCTTCTCTAATGACTGCTGAACCAAACATAGTCAAGGTGAAAATTTAATCAATTTAAGGAACAAACAAAGCAGCCTCCCTGTATGCTGAGGAAGAGAGACATACTGCCAAGAGGATCTGAAGCTCCAAAGATTAAACCCAATTGACAGGAGTTGTCTGTGAAAAGTCATCCCTTCCATACAAGGCTGAGAAGTGAAACAGAAGTGGCAGGAGGTCAAAGAAACAAGAAAACTGGAGATTAGCACTTGCAGCCACTAGAAATGGTGCTGGGGCAGTGAGCAGTGAACACTGAGGTGTGCAAGTCAGTGATGAAAGAAGAGAGTAAAAGAACAAAGAGAGGGCTGGACTCAATGGCTCACGCCTGTAATTCCAGCACTTTGGGAGGCCGATGCGGGTGGATCATGAGGTAAAGAGATTGAGACCATCCTGGCCAACATGGTGAAACTCTGTCTCTACTAAAAATACAAAAATTAGCTGGGTGTGGTCCCAGCTACTCAGGAGGGTGAGGCAGGATAATTGCTTGAATCTGGGCAGAGCGAGACTCCGTCTTACAAAAACAACAACGACAACAACAAAAAAAAAACAAAGGCTGTTCTTCATCACAAAAAGTGGTAAGGATCCTTTAGGCTTCACATCTAATGGCCTCACTCGCTCAAGGACACACCGAAGACATCTGTCAGCTCTGCAGCCTAAGTAGGCAGATATGCAGGGAAGTATTGCCTGAAAGCTATTAGAATCTCAATTGCGCAATGAACAAGCCAAGTTAGGGGAATATCAACATTCAGTAGCTTACTCTCATGTGTCACTCTAGTAGTCACTTCTAAAAGAAGGCTCAACAATGACTAAAACATTGGGTCATTTTCCTACCTATATTAGCTGACGGATTCTATGTGTACATTTCATTGCTATTTAAAACATAAAATTGTATTAGAATCCTGCCTTAATGAGAAAACAGATTCATATGGACTCAGTATACAAAAGTTTTAAATAAACAACCTAAAAATGAAATGTTTAATGTTATTTTGTCCAGATTTTAAGGCAAATACTAAAAAGCTCTTTAGGTGATGAGACTCAAGTTTTGATTGAGGAAAAGAGGGCCAGTAAATAATAAGCCAAGACAATTGTGAAGAAGTTTTAAAAAGGGGGAATAAAGCATTGCCCTGATAGATACCAATATTTATTAATAAGCTATGGTAACTAAATCAAAGTGGTAAACATATAGAAATTGACTGATAGAGTAGATAGCCTGCAAACAGCTCAACTTATATATATGCAAATGTGACACACGACACATAGGGGTGGATGGACTGTTTAATAAACAGTGCTAAATATTGACTATGAATAGGAAAATTAATAAAAGAAGATTTTAATTCAAAAAGTAAAAAGTCAAAGATAAAGACTTAAATGTAAAAGCAAAACTTTTAAACATTTAGCAAAATATTTAGGGATATATATTTATGATACTGGGATAGAAAAAAATTTCTTAAATAGGACATATATACAATAAAGATCAATGCAATTAATTGTATTTGTAAGAAAAAATTTATACAACAATAGCCGTAAGCAAAATGAAAATATTAATCATGTACTGGGGTTATTTTTCCAAAAATAGTACATAAAATACAAAGTTTGAATACTAAAATGTAAGAATCATGCCTTTAGGTGATGATCAACCCAATGAAAAAGGAGACAAAGAAAAGAGCAAACCCAAATGATGAATAAAGATATGAAAAGCATACCGACTGAAGAAATGATAATTAAAGTAATAGTAAGATACAGTTTTGCACCCATAAGATTGGGAACCTTCAAACTCTAATAAAATTCATCAGGAACATTGAAAACAGGAAATCTCATATCCTACTGGGAGGTATGTACACGGTTACAACTACTTCAGAGAATATCTTGGCAATATCTACTAAAGATAAATGTTAGACACTCTAGGACTCATCAATTCTACTTTTAGTCAGCCTATAAGAAAAAAAAGGCAAAGATCTTAGGACAAATTAGTATCATCGTCCCAGGAAGCAAGTTTCAGGGTAACTCTCAGAACTTATTGATGAGCTGCATTATTTAATTATTTAATTCTACTTCTAAATAAATTCCTATAAGACACTCTCATACTTTTCCACAAGGAAATGTGCAGCAGAAATTGTTTAGTGCTATTGTGTGTTTCAAGAAAACCTTGGAAACATCTCAAAATTCCAACAGTAGGAAAATAGTTAATTTGTGTGTCCAATGGAACAAGGAATTTATAAAGAATGAACTAGTTTAGAAAAATGCAACTAATTTAGAAAATGAACTAGTTTAGAAAAAGCACAAGTGGTAAATGATACATTCAATATAATATTACTAATGAAAATACTAAAGAAGTTTCAAATAATAATATGTATTATTTATGAATGGATGCAAAAATAAAATCAAAGGATTCTTCATGGCAAGACTGCTCTATGGTAGAGGTTAAGAAAGAGAAAGAGGGTTCTTCCAAGAATATCTGTTTGTCTTGTTTTACTGGTTCCTATTTGGCAATAACATGATGATACAGTGATGTACCAGTACGAGTACGTTGGTTTTTTGTGTGACATGCCATGAGGAGCAAGAAATCGAGTTTTACTAAGTGGCAGGATTTCCCTCGCCAGCCTTCTAGGATGATTATAATCCTCCAGGTTAAGGTCTGAAGAGTGTGTTATCTAGAAAGGGTAATGATTACTAGGACTAGTTCCTAACTGACAATTTTCACTAAATTTCACTATCAAGGAAAAGAGAGAAGGATGCTGAAAGAATTACTTTCGACTAGGCAAGAAGTCTGGCAAAGGTAGGAATTCCTGTGTAGTGATGGGAAATAAAAAAAGGCATTGAGTTCTTAGGCTAATTCCTGAAGACAAGCAGGCAGAAGTGCAATGGCCCTGGAAGACAAAGTTTTATTGCTTCAGTATTTTGCCTAGGGCTAGCCTACCTTTCTGATAAAACTCCATTTTTCAGCCACAGTAAAAATTCACTTGTGATCCATAGAATTGGATTCCAAACTTAGGTTTACAAAAATGCAACTTGGTAAATTATATTTCCAATACTCTTAATGTAAATATCAAAGAAACCCCAACAAATTGGAATATTGAGCTTTTGAGTAAATTCTCAAAATTGAATGCCTTAGATCCTTTCTGTTTGTACTTGGTGAGCCTCCTAATTTATATGTACATCCCTATGTTTACAAATTTACCTTTCCTAAAGCTTTAATGTTAGCTAATATTTAAATCAGTTTCATTTTCTAAGAACAAAACAAGTAAAAAGGGAGTAACTGTAATCAGTAGCAATGGAAAACAAATAAGATTTAAAATTTACAAGAATAGTAAAAAGACAATGGTCATGGGAGAACTGTCTGGATATACTGTTGACAGGGTCACATCTGGTACTGGCACTCTTGAATACACTGCGAAGCCTTGTGCAGACATACAGGAAGCAGTCAACAAATGCTCATCCATTTAATATTCATTGATTCAGGAATGCATGCACTGTGACTCCATGCTAAAATGAAATCACAAACAGGCCTGCCTTTGTTTGGATGCGCATGAAGACAAAGGGCTGACACTCAGTCTCTCTCAAGGTCTCTTGCAGCAAATCAAAGCATGAAACAACCAATGACTGAATGATCCATATAAAGATAACGGCCGGAAACTGCACACCAGAAAACTGTCAAGTTATTAGAGGTTAGGAAAGACAAAAAACAGGCCATGTCAATGTCAATGGCATAATATTTATGGGAGAAAGCATATTTGTAATTTAATTGCCACAAGAAATTAGCATTCTCAGGTGGAAGTTAACGAAAAAGTACAGGCAACTCTGTTAATTCGACAAATCTGCCAGAAAATCCAGAGCACGGGATTAGTAAATGCTTTATAAAATCAGAGAGGCCGCAATCCAAGTCAGAATATTCACCATAGGAAATTAATCATGTATTGTTTCAGGTAATAGCTATGGAACACTTTCAAATTCCTCTAGGTAGTGGAGGAGGGTTTTCTTTCACAGTTTGTTGCATATGGAACTTGGCCATAGGCGACACAGCCCGTTCAGTCCATTTCAGAACTGTGCCAAGTGTGATAGATGAGATTGAAGTTGCGGGTGTCTCACACAGGGAATGAGCATGGGACCAAACTGAAAACCTTAACAGGAAAATGACTGTAGGCACTTTATTTTAGAGCCAAAAACTTGAGAGAAAAATGCTTTAAAGACAAAGTGAACTACAATGTGGTTTCAGACACCTGAGAAGGTTATTAAAGAAAACTGGAAACGTTCACATATCAGATAAAAAATCCAACAAAATGCAGAAATTATTCATCATCTGCTTGAAATTTACTGGATTATTTGTAACGATTTAGAGGCCAAAATAAGTAGGCAGGAAATACAAATAAATATGGGAATTCAAACTTTTTTTTTTAATTGAAGGGTAGAAGATTGAAATTACTCTGGTAACGATTTAAAAAAAAAAAGTGTACTCTCAGTGAATAAACACCGAGAACAAAAGAATCCATCTACAAAAATGACAGCGGGAATTGGAAATGAGGCATGAGGAAATAGCTGAATTACCAATTACCTCGCAACAATCTTTATAAAAGAAAAGCTACAGCACTACCCAAATGAGTTATCATATTTCCTGATATGATTTTGGAGTTAAATTGTATTAAGGCAAAATTGTGGGAAGGATTCAATGATTCTTAAGCTATGTGAAGCAACACAGACAGAAAAGCACCTTGTTTATCTAAGAACATTAAAAAAAAAAAAGTATTTGAAAAGGAATTCTGGGTTGTTAAAGGGGCTGAATCATGCAAGGTTTTAAAATGAAAACATTGTAAATATGATTACGCTGGAGTTAGCATAAGAAAGAAAATTTGAAAAACAGCTTTAAAAATAACTAATATACATACCTCGAGGAGAAAAAGATTTTCTTTTTTTCCTTATTTCCAAATTTATTTTAATATTTTTTTAGCCTATAGAGTAAAACCAAAGTTTAACAGTTCATTAAAAAAAAAAAAATCTTAATTTACTGATAGAAACTTGTAAATTTATAATGAGAACACATAATTTTTTTCTAAAATAAAATGATTAAGCAAACTATAGTAATTTGTCCTAAGTTTGTATTGATCAAAAAGACAGTAATTTATGGTTTTCAAAATTATGCATTGAGAAGAGGAAAGAAGAAGGGGAGGGACAAGAATGGCAATGTCACATTTGTAATTAAATGTATTTAAACAAGCCAGCTACCACTGGCACCTTTTTCAACTATCATGAATTAATAATTTTAATATTTCATAATATACACATCCTACATTACCCAAGCTTAGCATTCTGGCAGGTGCGGAAAAATAAAGTATCTTTGGAGACTCGGGGGTAACTCTGAGAAGTGTCAGTATATGGTAATAGAAACGGGCATTGGATCGAACCTGGGCAGGTTGCATTTAATTTGTAGCCTCCATAAACACCAGGGCCATTCTTTTTACAGCCTGCATTTGTCATTTTGAATGGAAGCCGGGAGCTCCAGCTTTCTGCTTCCTGCTCCTAGACCAGCTTGTCAGACACCTCAGGCGAGAAGCCATATTGCTTTCATTATCTTCCTGGGGTGGATCACAATGTCAAGTGCAGGTGAACATTAAATAATCGCTCGTGGATGATGAGTGCCAGGATCATACCTGGGCAACACTGTGAAGTAGACCAAGTTTCCCTTAGAGAGTCCTAGGATTCCTGTTTTGTTTTGTTTTGGAAATTGTTTTAGCCCACTCCACTTCTCCTTTTAGGTATCCACTGGCCTAAGATTTCCTACCACTTACCGACATTCTACCATCTCCCACTGTGGAGCAGATGCTGCCATGCCTGGCCCATCCCCCTCAGAACTTCCTTTTGCCCTGCCCGCCCACCTCCAAGTCAGTGCCAGGACTCTTTGCCCATGGCTGTCTCTCTGGAGTCCAAAGTGGAAGCAGGAGGGAAATACACTCTACATCCTCTGCCAGCCTGTCACCAATGAGAAGAGTTGATAATAAACTGAATAAATACTCTATCTCCCTTTTGTGCTCTTGTAGGATAACTTGAGACATGTTTCACATTGCACCCCAGAGGTTCCCAGGTACATACAGAAGCTGTGCTGACTCCCTGTCCTCGTCTGTCTCAGTCTACAGGTCCCCATCGTCTCCTAAATAAACTACTTGTACTGAATTCCTTTTCTTAGCGTCAGCTTCTAGCAGCACTGAGACCTGGTCAATCAAAACTTGGTATCATTACATGGAATAAGGTCCCTTACACCTTAACATGCATTTAGGCCATGTTTTACCTATTTATGAATAATTTGCATCTTAAGCAATCTCCCTACAAGGAATACACACTCCTCTTTTTTAAAACAGACATGAGTAAGCAGGTGAATAAAAGGCATTTTATATAGGAAGGGTTTTTTTTGGTTTTTGTTTTTTTGGTTTTCTTTGAGACAGTCTTGCTCTGTCACCCAGGCTGGAGTGCAGTGGTGTGATCTCAGCTCACTGCAACCTCTGCCTCCTGGGATCAAGCGATTCTCCTGCTTCAGCCTCCAGAGTAGCTGAGACTACAGGCACCTGCCACTACACCTGGCTTTTTTTTTTTTTTTTTTCCTGTAGTTTTAGCTGAGATGAGGTTTCACCACATTGGCCAGGCTGGTCTCGAACTCCCGACCTTATGATCCGCCCACCTCGGCCTCCCAAAGTGCTGGAATTACAGGTGTGAGCCAACTATGTCCAGCCTAGGGGAAAGTTTTTACATGTGGAATAAACCGTTTCCTTCTGCATTCCTCCTACAGAGCTATCTCTGATCATCAAAACATGAGATTCAACGCTTGAACTAAGGATAACATGTTCCTTTTCAAGTGGTCAGATCTCAACTGTTCCCATTCTTGAAGTAAAACTGACCCCTCTTAAATAACTCATAAGAATGGGGTAGGTTTCAAAACATTTCACTTAAACACATCAATAAGTCCACCAAGGAAGGAAAGACTGATTGAGGCTTCTGACAGCTCTTCAGTCAATTTAATCAATGTGGGCAGTTCACCTGGGCAATTTAAACAACTATCCCAGTTCAGACCAGTGATTCTCAATCTTAAGAGTGCATCAAAATCACCTGGAGGGTCTGTGAAAACACAGATTTTCTGTTTCTATGGATCTGGGATGGAGCTGAGAATTTGCATTTCTAACAGGTTCTCAGGTGATGCTGATGTTGTTAGTTAAGGAAGAATGCATTGAAAACCAGAGCTAATATGTGGCAGATAATTCTTATATTTTTCTCTCAAACAGTGTATCTTTCAATTCAGCAGACTCTTGCTTTTCCTTCAGTAAACACTGGGTCCAATAGCAGACACTTTATTCCTAGGATTTTCCTCCTTTTTGTCTGAAAGGCAATGCCATTACTTTGCAACTGATCTTTAATGTAAGTTTTTCCAATATTCTTTCTTTCCTGCTAAACTCACCTTCTCCTTTAAGACATCACTCTGTATAGTGAAAGTAAATTATCTACATTCATTTTACAGTGAAGGTAATTTTCTGCCAGGCAGTGAGTATGACAGGCAGGGTCCTCATTTGTAGTTGTATTTGCATTATTTTGCACTGCTCTAGCTTATAAATGGGCAAAAATAAAATGCCATAATAATCATAATGGATATGTCTCAAAATGATGCATTTTAGGTTTATTGGCAAATATGACATTAGGCAATCGTTGAAGTGTTGCCTTCTATATAGAAATGAGAAACCAAAAATAAAAGACCTTCAGGTTATTTTAATATTAACAACTTGAAGGGAAAAATTATCAAATGCAAAAATCTTTAATGAAAAGAACTGATGCAGAAGGTTATTACTTTCTCATTGCTTTCTTTTAACCTCACATGTAGGTTATTGCTTATACTCTATATCACAATATATTTGATAATATAACTAAAAGGCAATTATTAAGGAAAAGCTCAACAAAGAAAAGAATGCATATGAGACAGTTTCTTTTAGACTCAAGAACATATGTTTTAGGTGGGCCAGATAAAAATTATAAAAACAATTTGGTTTTCAGAAAATAAAACAATGAAGCAATACCAACTTACTTTGACATAACTCCATTGTGGAAACTTTATGTTGGTATTTACTAGGCAATTCATCTCATGTGACTACATGACAGTGTGATAATAAAACTCACTCATTCCAAATCCTTTTTATTTTCCTATTCCTTTGCCTCTGTTAAGTATTGTTTCTCTCGTTGACGCATAAGACTTAAAAAAAAAAAACTTATATTTGTGCCCAAGGGCATAGAATGATACATATTCCTTTCGGGGCATCTACAGAGTTGCTTCTATTTACAGTAGAAGTCTCTGTGTAAACGATGGTTGTAAAAGTCACTTTCTGGCTGCAGCTGTCTCTTCAGGTAGACAATGAAGCATTCCATGTGTCATGCTCCTTGGTCATCACCCATATGCAGGTTCACTGCTCCTTGAACAAGAGGTTCTTCAGTTTGCATCAAATAATTGACTCCTCACTCCGGTAGCCTTGCTAATATTCTGGATGACCCCTTGTGGATTTTCCATCTGCAAGCCAACTACATTTCGCTCAACTTTCAGCTTATGCTTATCAAAATATTCTAATTATTTGCCTTTTAAAAATTACAATTTGGGCAGGCATAGTGGCTCACACCTGTAATCCCAGCACTTTGGGAGGCTGAGGCAGGTGGATCACCTGAGGTCAGGAGTTTGAGAGCAGCCTGGCCAATGTGGTGAAATCCTGTTTCTACTAAAAATAAAAATTTAGCTGGGCATGGTGGCGGATGCCTGTAATCCTAGCTACTTGGGAGGCTGAGGCATAAGAATCACTTGAACCTGGGAGGTGGAGTTTGCAGTGAGCCAAGATCAAGCCACTGCACTCCAGCCTGGGCAACAGAGTGAGACTTTGTCTCAAAAAAAAAAAAAAAAAAAAAAAAAAAAATTACAATCTAATTGTTATGTAGGTAATTATGTTTTGGCTACATCTCTTAAAGTCACCAGAGCAGTCTGAACTTCAGACATTATTCCATGCTTGAAAAATATCATTTCCTTGAAAAATGCCATGTGGATTTATGCCATAAGCCTAGATGTTGTTAATAAAGTGGCCAGTGTCTCTGAAGCCAGTTTAATGACTCTCCCTCTCTTCCTGAGTCTGGAGGTGATCCAATTATCTTCTTTCATTGAATTATAGCACTCTTTAAGCCCAATTGAAAAGTTGTCCCAATAAGCCACTATTCTCTTTCCTTGATGATTGTGTTTGGAGGTGATTACACTTGTGAACTCAGAAAGAAGCCTACACACAGAGCCCTTGTTGAAATGAAGGAGGCTGAAGGTAATGGAAGAAATTGGCATTTATCTAATAAACTTCTCATAGAAGCACATGTCCAGATGCAAACATACATACATTTTTCTGTTCTTTGGCATTATGACTTGTAACACTGTTAGCTCCATTCCGTGCTAGATCCCAGAAGACATGCAGATATGAAGATGATAGTGGCTGCAGTTGCTCCAGGAGGCCATGTATACTTGGTTGGTTTGGTTGAGGCCAAATGGCGTTTACCTTGGATCCCTATAACTGCCCTCTACTCCAATTGCCAAAATTGTGGAACTATAGGGAAAGCTAAGTTATAAGAAACAACATTTACCCTTCAGCCACATAACTTGTCTTTGACCCAGTACATCCTTTCTCTTTTTGCATCCTGATAATTTCATCTGACTTATCAAATTTTGTTATGAGCATGAAATGCCCCTTAGTTTCCAACACTGTTTCTCAAAATAGTACTTATGAAAGAAGAAATACATCATGTAGATGGTCATTTATAAAATCTTAGTGATTCAACTAATTATTATATTTTTTCTTTTTATTTTACATTGGCTACTACAAATATGCAGAGTAATGCAAAGGCTAGAATATCTAACATCTAATTTGTACTTTCTAACATATATGCCACTTTTTGTGTAGCATATATTTTGTAAGGTACTTCTTTTCGTATTTATAAAAGTAAGTCAATGAGACCCAAACAAAACAACGCAAAAAGAGGTGATAGCACCTGTAGTTCTTCCATCACAACATATTATAATATCACATAAGGTACAGCGTTACTATGTCATATAATTATATATTGATATTTACAGCAGTATATTATGATACAGCAACCCTCATTTATCCAAAGTAATCAGAAATGGAGTATGTGTGTCTTCTTCTAAATGCTTCTGATCCTCAGGGCTTGGTCCCAAGCTTCGTCAGTTTTTTCTGTCTCTACATTCTTTTTCCTATATCAACTTAGCCATCTATATGACTGTAAATATCATCTGTATGACATTTCCTAAATTTATATCTCCAATTCTTACCTTGCCTTTGAATTCCAAATTTATATTTCCCATTATTTTGTATATCTTCATTTTAGTGTCATAGGGCCTTCTTAATCTCAAACTGAAATCTGCATTCCATCCTCTCCCCAGCTGCTCAAACCTGTTCCTCACCTTGCCTTCCCCCTTTTAGTAATGGCAACACTATCCTCTTCAGATGCCTAAAACAGATAATTAGAATTCATCTTTCATTTTTCTTTCCCCTCACAACCTCCATATTTTATACACACCACACTTTATTTAATCACCACTGTCACCATTTTGGACCATCGCTTATCTCACAATAGACTATTTTAAAAATCCCAACTGGTGCACCACCATTTCTACTCCAACCAATTTTCAACATGGCAGAGTAATCTGAAATTCAATAGCATCATCACTTTAAAATCCTGTAATGGCATCCATTGACTGCCTTTTTCCACCGCACTATGTTCCATTCTGTCTTTCTCTCTCACTCTCTTATGCCATCAACAACAATCCTATGGAGCCGGGATCTCCCGCTGTCACCCTGGTCGGAGTGCAGTGGCACAATCCTAGCTCCCGGCAGCCTTGAACTCCTGGGCTCTAGTGATCTTCCCATCTCAGCCTCCTAAGTAGACAGGACTACAGAGGCATTCCACCATGCCCAGCTAATTTTTAACTTTTTGCAGAAATGGGGTCTCGTTATGTTGCCAAGGTTTGTGTCAAACCCTTGTCCTCAAGCAATCCTCCTGCCTCAGCCTCCCAAAGTGCTGGGATTACAGGTGTGAACTGCTATGCCTGGCACTATAATATATTTAATAAAAAGTATAAAAACAAAACATAAGAATTAACAAATGTAGAGGAATTTGAAAACAAATTATGTTTGATATTAAAACCACACCAAAACAAGGTGACCTTTTTTGATGGTTTAGAAGGTATATCTGTATCACAAAGCATCTCAGTGCATCATATTGATTTTTAGGCATCCACGGTAGCTACACAACGTAGGATCTTTGGGTTTGATCTCACTTGCCCCTCTAGAATATTCTACATTTAAAAAATATCTTGTGTAAGATCATTTAGATTGATTTTTACTTTTACTAAGTTGAAAAAGCAAAGTCAGTTGTTTGACCAAACTTGACTAAATTTTGAGAAAGTAAGGGAAATAATAATATTGAGGGGTGTTCAGATTCATAAGCCCTGGGGCAGTGGGTTGTTCCTAGTAAGACAACTGGGAAATACAAGACGTGGTTCTAACTGTTCTCAAACTAATGTCTCATCCTAAGATTGATTGTGATGCTCTGGAAAAACAGCCCATGACCCCAACACAGCCCACAGATACATTCATTTATTGGCTCGTGCAACTGCTAAAAGTTATTTCCAACTATGGTGACCCATGCTTCAGGCATGATAACCGCAAAATAAACTGAAGAAAGGAAGATGGTGTTTAGCCTCTGGGTGATTCAGAGAAACCATATCCGGCAGCAGCACGTTGTGAAAACAACTTTTATCAACATCAAAACTGGACTCCAGGGGAGATGTGATATGGACACCATTATTTGGACTCTCAGATGTTCAAAAGTTGAAGCACAGTAGATTGCTAAAAAGATAGTCTGGGCTGTGCCTGTTTTCATTTCTCTCTACATGCTTTTCAAGATCTCATCTCATTTCCTTTCCCTCTTTTGAGTGTGATTTCTGCCTTTTCTTTTTTTTCCTAAACAGACACAGGTCCTTGCATTTAGCGCTGTTTTGGCTTCTTGGAAAGTCTTTATATTCAGTACTCAAGGGTAAACACACTTCTTCAATCTCTCCAAGTAAGACTAAATATAAAACTAAGTAGTAGGGTTTTTATCTGCCCAGAGCAATTGGTGACATTTGCGAGGTGGGGTAAGGAAGGAGACTGGAAAACGACAAAAAACTTATTTTTTACATCATTTTCTATTACCAATATATATAGCTGCATTTCAGTATTATTATAACAATGAAGAGATGACAAATGTGTAGGTAGATAACATTCTTCAAGGTTATAGTTGAGTATACAGAATAGAGTTTGACCACAGAATCTATGAATTTTTAAGCTTCTATCTCTATTTTTCTGAATGTTTAAGAGGTGTGCCATACATATAGCCCATATGATGGGTTGGTTGTCTTTGTCTTTTTCTTTTTCTTTTTTTGAGATAGGGTCTCACCCTATCACCCAGGCTGCAGTGCAGTGATGTGATCTCAGCTCACTGCAACCTCCGTCTCCCAGACTCAAGCGATTCTCCCACCTCAGCCTCCCAAGTTGCTGGGACTACCAGCACGCAATACCATGCACGGTTATGGTTCTGTCTCTTAAACAGTTCGTAATCATAAGATTTAAAAATCTAAAGCCTTTTTATCATTCATAGACTTAATAGATATTCACAAATATCCTACAATTTTTCCACTTATGTCCTATACCCAGGTAATAAAAAAATAAGTAAAGGCAGACATGGCTTAGGCCCTCTGGGTCTTACCATCTACTAGGGAAGACAGGCAGATAAGCCAGAAAGCAAATAAAACTAATGAACAGTTGCAACAGAGTCAAAAGTCACTCTGTTATGATGCTATGATGGGAGCCTCTGACCCAGGTAAGGTTAAGGAACTCTTCCCTGTGGAAATGACATTTTACTGTCATCTAAAAGATGAAGAGAAAAAAACTGTATCTGGCAAAAGACCAGCATACATCAGAAAAGAGCCTGTCAAGGTCAGCGGATGGAAGACCTGTATGATCATTGATCTGAATGGGGATGGTGGTAGGCGAGTGGGGTATGAAATGTGTCTGAAGGGAGGGAGAGGAGACAGATCATATATGGCCTTATAGGCCATGCTCAGGAGTTTTGTCTTTAAGGGTACAGAGAGATTCCTAACGTGTTTTCAATCTGCAGGCCAGGTATAAGATGTGTGTATTGAAGAGCCCTTTGCTTACAGTGTAGAGAAAAGGCCACTAGGCACCAGGGAGAATGAGAATAGCCATATGAAGAGACCACCGTAATGGTCAAGAGAGCAATAGGGATTTGGAATTGGAGGTCCTGAGTGTAGAAAAAAGCAGAATGATTTGAGGGATATTCCGGAGGCAAAATGAGCCAGACTTGGTGCAGACTAGAAATCAGAGGCAAAGGAGAAGAAGGTGTGGAAGATGCTTCCTGTATCCTTCACAACATTTAACATAAATTACATTTAGATAAACGAGATGAAGAGAATAGTATGATGATACAGTGCGATAAGATTTTTATACTAAGTATAAATATTCATATTTGTTTATAGAAGTGAAGACTTTCTTAGGCTTATTTAAGTGAATAAAAATTGTCCACTGAACTAACTTTGCAACACAAAATATAGTGAGCTCATTCACCGTAACTTTGTGAGAAACAAAAGGCGCTGAACTTTTTTATATGTAGGGAAATAGTATAATACAGTATTAGTTTCTTAAACATAAATTTTCTTTTAATTAATTACTAACCAAAAATTTTTTAAAAATCGCTAGAATTAAATATCAACACCCAAGTAACTGACAAAAGAATTCTTATTAGTATCAGTACAACTTTTGGAAATAAAGCTACCAAAGGCTGGGCAGATAATTTGTTTTGAAGTGTAACATCTTAGCATTATAATAGCAAAAACATTGTATTCTTTTATGTGGAATAATAACTGAAATGATTAGTGAAAAAAGTAAAATACATCATTCTACTTCAAGGATTTTGTTAACCATTGCTATACTTTTCTTAAGTTTTATGTTTATAAACTATGTACAAAATGAAATAGAGCTCCAGGCTTCAGTCAATCAAACATCAATGCAAGCTACTCTCCAACGTAGTGTGGTAGGTACAGAATAAATACCAATTAAGAAACATCCCAACCAGGTTCTTGTTCCGTATGTTCTGTCTGGGATGTACACTTTGATTTTCTACCTGCCAATCATATCTGTTATTTCAAAAACTAAATTTGCAATTCATTTTTTCAAGGAAAATTACCTGTATTGCTCTCTTCCCCAGTATTTGACATGAAGTAAAAATTGCATCTTATACTTGTTTGTATTCTTTAATTTTTATATATCTAATGTCCAACTAATTTTATGCATTCAAGATAACTTTCGTTTTCTTGTTTTTGGTAGTGTGTTTAGCATCTAAAAACAATTACGCCAATGCTGTGGCTCATGCCTGTAATCCTTAAGCTTTGAAAGGCTGAAGCAATAAGACTGCTTGAGGTCAGAAGTTCAAGACCAATCTGGGCAACATAGCTAGACCATGTCTCTACATGAAAAAAAAAAAAAAAAAAAAAAAACTAGCCAGAAGTGGTGGTGGACAGCTGTAGTCCCAGCTACTTGGAAGGCTGAGACAAGAGGATCACTTGATCCTAGAAGTTCGAGGCTGCAGTGAGCTATGATCATACCACTACACTCCAGCTTGGGTGACAGAGCAAGGCTTCATCTAAAAAAAAAATAAAAATAAAAATAAAAACAATTAAAGCACAATAGATAAATGAATTATTGAAGGAATTATCTTTATCTTGCAGGGGAATTAATGATTTAGCCTAAATTTTTTTGTTTTGTTTTCATTGTGACAAGCTAAACAATTTAAAATATTTAGATATCCATAAAACATTTCGTTATCAATTTCTGTGCCATTACTAGATTTATTTTGTTTATGTTATATTAGTAGTATGAAAACCTGATGAATGTATAAACATATTGATTAAAAAGGAACCAACCATTCCAGGAAATACATAAAAGACCAATAACAATTAAAATTTTTCTACAAAATTGCATTTTGGAACAACCCTTTCTCATGTAGTATTTCAATGAATAATGAGAAAAGAAAGATGAGGTAAATATTGAATGTGAAATTAGGGGTCCTATGTTCAAATTTCAGTTCTGCAGCTAAGCATCAATATTTCCAAGCACAAGTCATTTCATTTTGAGGAAAATGAGATTTATTGAAGATGAAAGACCAGTAAATTGGCTTTCAGACATGTTTCAAAATAAACACGGTAAATTTCAAACTTTTCCTTCCTTCTCCCTTCCTTCCCTTTTCAATAAAATTATGTGAACAATTGGTATAATTTGTTGAGTGCATATATGCATACACATTAAGTTAGAAGTAAACATGTCACTTTGACTCCAGGGAAGCTAGGATTGGAAGATTTCCTCTTCCTTCAATCATTATGAGTAAATCAAAAGACATTCCGAAGATGAGGATTTCAGCTAACTTGGAAATCTACAGCTTCCATCTGTCATTTATGGTTTTAGTACTTGCTATTGTCATAGTGTTTCTTGGCAACTGAACTTCCACTTTTGAAAGTAAACCTTGCTTTGAGTGCTATGAGACAATTGGGATAAAACTTCCACAGGTGCTAAGAAAAAGCAAAAGAAAAACACATGCAATAATGTATAAGCCAAATTTTCCAGAGAATTAATGGAAGATGCACTAACAAGGGCAATTAATACATATGCAAGAAGGAATACAATAAAACGGCCATTGATTAACCATATAAGCCTTCGTTACTGTAAGTTATAGATAATCCTAGAAACAGTGTGGCACTTTAAACATTTTTTTGATATATGGCATCATATGGCTTGTTTTTTAAAATCACAAAATATTACATATATTTGAGGATTTACAGTCATATACAGACAAATATGTGAATGGTAAATAAACCATCAAGAAGACAAACTAAGATTGTCCTTACAGTTACATGAGATTGCTTGTTTTTGTTGTTTCGTTTTCATTGCCATTTTACCTTTATTTTTAATTATTATGAATACATAATAGTTGCATATATTTATAGGGTACATGTGATATTTTTACATAAGCATAGAATATGTAATGATCAAATCGGGGTAATTGTGGTATCATTTCCTTGTGTTAGGAACTTCCTAATTCCACTCTTTCAGTTATTATGAAATGTACAATAAATTATTGTTAACTATAGTTGCCCTATTGTGCTACCAAACACTAGATCTTATTCCTTCTATCTAACTTTATTTTTGTCCCTATTAGCCATTTCTTCTTAATCTCCCCCTCCCCACTACCCTTCCAGCCTCTGTTGACTTCTATTTTAATTTTGGAAATGTTTTATCCACCATTTGAATTTACTGTAAAACATCAGTGGGAGATGTTATTGTTTCTTATATTCTTAACACACATACAAACATTCAAGTACCTCAGAGACTCACACATAGAACAAACTCTAGGCATTCATTCATTCATTCTGCAAGGGCCTATCATTCCCAAGTATTGTGCCAAGGACATAAAAAAATACAAGTAATTTTCTAGATTCTAAAATTGTATCAGAGAGTAGAAGAGACAGAAATAATACCATAAGTTATAAGAGAGTGTGCAGGTCACACGACAGCAGTACACATAGGAAGTAATGGAGCACAGAGGAGGGAGTTCTGTACAGTTCTGAAAATGGAGAAGGCTGGGCATGGTGGCTCATGCCCGTAACCCCAGCACTTTGGGAGGCCAAGGCAGGTGGATCACCTGAGGTCTGGAGTTCAAGACCAGCCTGACAAACATGGAAAAACCCCGTCTCTACTAAAAATACAAAATTAGCTGGGCGTGGTGGCGCATGCCTGTAATCCCAGCTACTCAGGAGGCTGAGGCAGGAGAATCACTTGAACCTGGGAGGCGGAGGTTGCAGTGAGCCGAGATCGCACCACTGCACTCCAGCCTGGGTGACAGAGTGAGACTCCATCTGAAAAAAGAAAAGAAAAGGGAGGAGAAACAGTAGATAGGGATAAAGCAATACTTTTGTGTGTATGTGTGTGTGTGTGTTTTGCCATTAGTGCTTTGCTCATTGAGTTTACTTAATATGATACACACACATACCCCCATATATAAGTCTATTATTGCATTTTGAATTCTAAAGTATATGATATAGAATTTTCAGTAAAACTGTAAACAAAACCTAAAATAAAAACAACAACAGAAAAAAACTTTGCATAATTTGCCTAAGGGAAACCATAAGCAATAAAGGATCTAAAATTCAAGATTTCAGGGTTCAGGAGTTGTCAGTGCTACCTAAAGATCATTATTAGTCTTTTAAAGGTAAATCACAATATCCATTCAAGAAAAACAACAAATATTCTAATTACAGTATTTATACACCATCTTTGGTAATATTAAATTATGAGAAATGAATAATATGAAAGTGAACAAAGAGTGAACTTCCTTCTTCCAAAAAAAGTGAACTTCTTCATGTAATCTGCTGTAGTTTGCTTTAATTATATAATCATAGCCATTATTTAAAAGCTAAAAAAGACTCAGATAAACACCTAGAAGCAGTTAAAAACTGTATAAACAACTTTGGAAGTAACGAAGCTTATTAAAATGAGTAAATTAAAAATTGAAGCCCAATATGCAAGATGGTAAATGTGATTTTAGCAGAACAGCATAAAATTTTTCATCACTTGTCACCATAAAGCTCTCCTTTTGGGAGAGGGGATTATTTACATCGATGGTGCAATATAATTGGAAGGAGCTAACTTCCAGCCAATAGTTTGTCTCCCTTCTTTAAGCTCAACAACAATTTGTTGCTAGCACCAGTCTGTCATTAACATTCTGTCCTTTAGTCAAGTTACCTGTTTATTTGTCTTCTGTGTCTTTTTCACATTCTCTGACTTGGACAAAATCAAATGCACATTGAAGGCAAAACTCTCGTCTTCTTGATTTAGGTTTTGCCTTTGGTTTTGCCCTTGGCCCAAGATCTTATGGAATACCTCATGAGAGAAGGTGCCTGTGAATTGGGTGCTGAAATACAAAGAGAGGTCTCCAGGTGTCAAGAGGAAAACCCATCACAGACAGAGCACAGGGAAAGGGTGAAACACAACACATGGTTCAATGCGGTTAGAGGAGTGGTTGTGCAGCCCTCTAGGAACACTTTGAGAGTGAGGCTGGGAATAGCCTGATCCCAGGCTACTTATTCTATGGCAATGCAGAACCAATGACAGATTTTAAACAAGAGACTGACCATATTTAGCCACTAACTTAACTCAGAAAATAGCCAAAAAAAAAAAAGTAAGAGAGAAGTACATTATTCTGCACTTTCTGGTTTGGGTAATCGGAAAAATGAATTCATTTAATTCATGAAATGAAATGAAGAGATGACCTCATTTAAGAAAGAAAATGTCAATGATTTGCAGTTTTATTTAATGACTGAAATGGGGAATCATGAGGAGATACAGATCAGGACGGAGAAAAAAGTTATGATTTGAACATCGTAAGGTTTGAGATGCTCTTTTGCCAGCTAGGTATGTCACTGTAAGAAGGATATTTTACCTCTCTAGTTTTCTCATTACAAAATGGGAATAATAACAGAGTTGATGTGAGGATTAAATAATTCAACACATTAAGAGTACTTAGAATAGTGCCTGGCATCTAGAAAGGCCAAGAATGTTAATATATATTGCTAGTATCATCAGCAACACTGTGTGGAGCTACCTGTGGTAAACCCAACAGACTCATTTGATTATCAGGGGATTATTTTCAGTGCTTTTCTCCCATGGCCTCAGGGTTGATCTTTGAACACTCTTTTCTTTTGGCTTCCTAGAAAGGAGACATATGGTCCTGATCTTCTTGTATCTTCTCATTCTTTTTATATTAATTCTTCCTGCACCCATCTTTCAAATGTTGGTGAGTCCAGCATTATGTTTCTGGAAGTTGGGCATGAAAAATTTTTGAATCCTTAAAATGGTATAAAAGTGCTATGTGTTTTATATGACAAACCCACAGTCAACATAATACTGAGTGGGGAAAAGTTGAAAGCATTCCCTCTGAGAACTGGAACTAAACAAGGATGCCCACTCTCACCACTCCTCTTCAACACAGTACTGGAATCCTTAGCCACAGCAATCAAACAAGAGAAAGAAATAAAGGGCATCCAAGTCAGTAAAGAGGAAGTCAAACTATCATTCATTGCTGATGATATGATTGTTTACCTTGAAAACCCTAAACACTCCTCCAGAAAGCTCCTAGAACTGATTAAAAAAACAATTCAGCAACATTTCTGGATACAAGATTAATGTACACAAATCAGTAGCTCTTCTATACACCAACGTCGACAAAGCAGAGAATCAAATCAGGAACTAAACCCCTTTTACAATAGCTACAAAAAATAAAAAATAAAACAATTCAGAACACACCTAACCAAGGAGGTGAAAGACCTCTACAAGGAAAATTACAAAACACTGCTGAAATAAATCACAGATGACACAAACAAATGGAAACACATTCCGTGTTCATGGATGGGCAGAATCAATATTGTGAAAATGACCATACTGCCAAAAGCAATCTACAAATTCAATGCAATGCCCATCAAAATACCATCATCATTCTTCTCAGAATTAGAAAAAAAATTCTAAAATTCATATGGAACCAAAAAGAGCCCGCATAGCCAAAGCAAGACTAAGTTGAAAGAACAAATCTGGAGGCATCACACTACCTGATTTCAAACTATACTATAAGGCCATTGTCACCAAAACAGTGTGATACTGGTATAAAAACAGGCACATAGACTAATGGAACAGAATAGAGAACCCAGAAATAAACCCAAATTCATACAGCCAACTGATCTTTGACAAAGCAAACAAAAACATAAAGTGGGCAAAGTACATCCTTTTCAACAAATGGTGCTGGGATAATTGGCTAGCCACATGAAACTGGATCCTCATCTCTCACCTTATACAAAAATCAACTCAAGATGGATTAAGGGCTTAAATCTAAGATATGAAACTATAAAAATTCTCAATGATAACATTGAAAAAACCCTTCTAGACATTGGCTTAGGCAAGGATTTCATTACCAAGAACCCAAAAGCAAATGCAATAAAAACAATGATAAATAGTTGCGACTTAATTAAACTAAAGAGCTTTTGTAGAGCAAAAGAACAGTCAGCAGAGTAAACAAACAACCACAGAGTGGGAGAAAATCTTCACAATCTATACATCTGACAAATAACGAATATCCAAAATCTATAACAGACTCAAACAACTCAGTAAGAATAAAACAATCCCATCAAAAAGTAGCCTAAGGACATGAATAGACAACTGTCCAAAGAAGATATACAAATGGTCAACAAACGTGTGAAAAAATGCTCGACACCACCAATGATTAGGGAAATGCAAATCAAAACCACAATGTGATACTACCTTACTCCCGCCAGAATGGCCATAATCAAAAAATCAAAAGACAGTAGATGTTGGCGTGGATGCAGTGATCAGGGAACACTTCTACACTGCTGGTAGGAATGTAAACAGTCACTATGGAAAACAGTGTGGAGACTCCTTAAATAACTAAAAGTACTACCATTTGATCCAGCAATCTCATTACCAGGTATCTACCCAGAGGAAAAGAGGTCATTACATGAAAAAGATACTTGCACATGCATGTTTATAGCAGCACAATTCAAAATTGCATGATCATGGAATCAACACAAATGCCCATCAATCAATGAGTGGATAAAGAAACTGTGACATATATATATACATATATACACACACACACACACACACACATACACACACACACACACACATATATATAACGGAATACTACATGGCCATGAAAAAGAATGAATTAATGGTATTTGCAGTGACCTGGACGAGATTGGAGACTATTATTCTAGATGAAGTAACTCAGGAATGAAAAACCAAACATTGTATGTTCTCATTGATATGTGGGAGCTAAGCTATGAGAATGTAAAGGCATACAATGGACTTGGGGGATTTGAGGGGAAGGGTGGGAGGGGGCGAGGGATAAAAGACTACAAATAGGATGCAGTGTATATTGCTTGGGAGATGGGTTCTCCAAAATCTCACAAATCACCACTAAAGAACTTACTCATGTAACCAAACACCCCAATAACCTATGGAAAAATAAAAAAATTTAAAAAATTCTTATGGGTTCAATTGTGTCTCCAAAGTTTTGTTGAAATCCTAACCAACAGGACTTCACGATGAAACCATATATATATAAGGTGGAGGAGCACTGCATGTATTAGTTAAGATGAAGTCTTAATAGGTTAGGGTGGGCCCTTAGTCTGCAGTGACTGGTGTCCTTTTAAGAAGAGGGCAGACACAAAAAGAGAAGACTGCCAATGTGACAACAGAGGTAGAGATTGGAGTGATGCAGCTGCAAGCCAAGGTACAGGATTGACAGACACCACAAGGAGCCAAGAAAAGTCAAGAAAGAATCCTCCCCTGCAGGTTTCAGAGGGAGCATGCCCCTGCAAACACCCTGACTTCAAACTTCTAGCCTCCAGAAGCACGAAACAATACATTTCTGTTCTTTTAAAGTATCCCATTTATATCACATTATTATGCAAGCTCTAGGAAACTAATATAGACATTTTTATAAGAATGAGCTTTTTTTCTTATAAGAAGGTCCTTAACTTTCATCAGATTCTCATAAGAACTTGAAACCCTTGAACTCTCTTCTGAGGGTCCTATTTGCTCCTGTGATTTAAATTATAACCCGAATGTCACTGTCTCTCAAATCTGTACCACCAATCCAGTCCTCTCTTTAGCTCTAGAACTTTATGTCTACTTGAAATCTCCACTCACACGTCCCAAACTGAATTGAAGGTATAGTGAATCATCATTATATTCCCCATTTCAGAAAATGATGCCAGCATTTGCTCAACTGTTCAACCTCAACTCTAAACAGGCTTCCATGATCCATAATTCAATTCATCAATAAGACTCATTAGTTTGATCTGTAAAATGGATCTTGAGTCTGTCTACCTGTCTTCCATCTTTGCTGTCACTGACCTAGGCCTGTTACTTTCATAAATTTCTCTGTTGGAATAATGCAGTCGCCTCCCTTGATGGTCTCTCTGCTTCTTCTTTTGTCCTTCTCATGTCTATTTTTGCACTCATGTGCCAGGGCAGAGATTAGAATGAGGGAAGTTAAGCAAGGAGTGTGCTCAGGATCAGCAACTGTGGTAGAAAGGAGCAAAGCAGGATTTTAGAGAGGAGTTGGGCTTTGAAATTTTGAGTGACAAAGTCAATCTGCTTTACCCAGGACTTTCCTACTTTCAGCACTGAAAGTCTCATGTCCTGGGAAACCCATCTTCTATGGGAAAACTGTCACTGCAGTCACCTAACTGCAGTGGCTAACCAGTCTAACTAGTGGTAACAAGGTGTAAACTCACCCCATGGGCACCTGTGAAGTTGGATTGATCTCCTTCAGAACTGCACCTGCAGTGTTACTGTCCTTCTTTGGGGTGTGGAGGCTGAGCTTTCTCTCCCTGCATTAGACACAGGATGTTCCAGGGCAGTTGGCATAACCTATATAAGGTGGTACTTTCCATCAGAAGGTAACTCTTGGGGAGGGCTTACAGCTGAGGTCTATCACCCAGCAGTTCTCTCAAGTTGGGGACTAGGTATTTTACGCTTCAGGAGACATCTGGGTGGCAAAATACAGCATTCACTACAATATCACTGCTAGATATGAACATAATATATTCAGATAAATGCAAGCAATTCCTTTTACCAAAACAACCAAAGATGCATGTGAAGAATGACAAAGTTAAAGAAATGTAGGCATGGGTGAGATCATAAGGTTTCTTTTATACCAAGGCAAAGAAAATAAGCTTGACCATGAAATCTTTATGGGACCATTTTTTACATTTCCTTTTACTGTGATCATTGTGATCATTGCAATAGATGTAAATAAATGCCTTTGACAAATATTTAACATCGTTTCAGGCTAGTGACTCTGCAAACATGTAATAGGAGACATCCTAAACCCAATAAAGGAATCTCAGGAAAACTACAGCTAACATCTTACTTAAAGACAAAAGACTGAATGCTTTATCTCTAATATCAGGATCAAGGTAAGGATGACTGCACTTACCATTTCTATTCACCATGATAATGGAAGTCCTAGCCAGTGCAATAGTCAAGAAAAAGAAAAGAATACAGAATGAAAAAAAACATAAATAAAACTACAACTATCTGAAGATAACAGAGTTGTCAATGTAGCAATAAAGAAAAAGGATTTATTGAGTTGTCTTTTTGGGAAACAGGGGATAAGAACATTGGAGGATAAAAATCATGAATCTACGAAGAAGAGAAATAGGAGGTAACACAAAAGGAAAATAATTCCCATTCTAGTAGAATGGATGAGCAAACCAAAAATATATTTGTATTTAAAAAAGTGGTCTTAAGGGATCAAAATGAGAGAAGTTTTCATTAAAATAACAGTAAAGAAAGGTGGCCTGGAAGTGGAAGAGTGAAGGAAACCAGGGAGACAGCAGAGAAGTCAAAGGTAAGCTACGCTGAGTCCATTTGGGAGTAAAGAGAAACAGGGGCATTGGAGGAATAGGACTCAGGAAAGGAGTTTTGTTTTAGGATAAAGAATGCTCGAGCATGTCCGTTGCTTAGGAATAAGATGCCCATAAGAAGGGGATTTGACATTTAACTTGATTAGACCTTTACTGAGTATCTATTATATGAGGCACGTGGGAGATAATAAATGAAAAAATGATCTCAACTCAAGAAGAGACTTATCCCAGAGATGTTATAACTTTCAAGCAGGAGGAAGGGTCAGGTTGTAGACAGAAGCAACCCCCAAGAGACCACTAGTTTTCCAGCTAACCACTCAGCTTGGAGGAAGAGGCAAAGCCGGAGGCAAATGTGGGAGACTGGGGCAGTCACAGGGTCCTGAAATCCAGAGAACATGGAATGAGGTAGTGTGCACATGGTACCCTCTGTTTGCTCAGGATGGCAGGGAAGTCTAAGTCACCTGCGGACAATGAGAGGACAGGTACAGGGTGGGACAGGAGTTGGAAGGGTTCTAGTCACCTTCCTCTCCCTTTCTTCCCAGTAACTCCTCCAAGCCAACTCTTTTAACATAAAACTTCATTCTCTATTTTATTCATAACATTGTAGGTATCAATTCTTCCATTATCCAGATGTTTGTGCAAGTCATCTGAACACATACACCTCTGTCTCCACCTTCAAAACGTCCTCTAAGTTGCCTCCAAAGTCATCTACCTGAAATGCCAATATGCTCCCTTCACGTACTCTTAAAAGCTTTTGGGTAACTATAAAATGTCTGTTTTTTAAAAAATAAACCTCCAATGAGTGCATAGCCCTAATGGGTGGCCTTAGTCCCATTTTGTGCCCATAATAAATTAGAGTTAACTACTGCAACATGGTGTTTGAATCTACAGTAGTAGTGAGGAATGTATAACTAACTAAAGAGTTGGAGAGAAGCAGGAAAGAGAATTTATATTGACACTATGTGGAAAACTTATATGCAAAAGTCATGTCCAAATGATAATTTTAACCTACTAATCTTTGAAAATTATAGGCTATTCTTTCTTTTCTTATAAACTTATCTTTTTTTTTTTTTTTTTGAGACGGAGTCTCACTCTGTCGTCCAGGCTGGAGTGCAGTGGCACAATCTCAGCTAATCGCAAGCTCCGACCCGGGTTCATGCCATTCTCCTGCCTCAGCTTCCCAAGTAGCTGGGACTACAGGTGCCTGCCACCATGCCCAGCTGCTAATTTTTTTATATTTTAGTAAAGACAGGGTTTCACTGTTAGCCGGGATGGTCTTGATCTCCTGACCTCATGTTTCGCCTGCCTCAGCCTCCAAAGTGCTGGGATTACAGGCATAAGCCACCATGCCCAGCCAACTTATCATCTCTTAATACTCTTAATTGCACTCAAGAAAACAGGAGCCATAGCCAAAATTACCTTCGGAGACAATGAGCTCAGTAACCTACTGCTATCACTATTCAAACATAAAAGAGGTGGAGCATCCCTAATCCATAAATCTGAAATCTGAAATGTTCCAAAATCCAAAACTTCTTGAGTGCTAATAAAATGCCACATGTGGAAAATTTCACACCTGACCTCATGTGACAGGCATCAGTCAAAACTTTGTTTCATGCACAAAATTATTTTAAAATATTGTATAAAATAACCCTCACTAGGAGCAGATGAAATGAAGACATTTCATGTTTAGACTTTGGTCCTATCCTTAAGCTATCCCATTACATATATGCAAACATTTCAAAATCTAAACATGTGCAAAATCTGAAACATTTCTGGTCCTAAGCATTTCAGACAAGAAATATTCAACCTTTGCTTGGTGGGATAGGGGACTCATTCTCTAGGCCCCTTGGACTTTTTACACAATCGTCCAAAAGAACAAGCCTTTTCCTAGCTACAACTTATCCTTCCAGCTTCTTCTTAAGGTATACCATAAAAGCATTTTATGTTCAATTAATAATGCATTTCCCACAAGACTTCCTATATACAACCCAGCTCCTTTGGTAATGGTGACCCTGCTCCCCTCCTTCCCATTTGGCCCAGCTTATTCTTGCTCTTCAAGACTCTTCACAGGGGCAATTTCCCCTTAAAAGATTTCTCTGACACTTGTGCTACTTAGAACTGAGACTTTTAAAATGTTCATAGCATTTTGTTAAATCAGTTTTAAAAATGGTTCTCTCTATGCCATCCATTAAACTGCTATAACTTGCATTTTAATTTTTGTCATTATCAAAGAAGATATTTCTCAATCTCTAATCCATCGTCTAAAATTTTCACAGACAATAATGGCTTTTCAATATCTAAACTTCTGTATATTTTCTCATTTTATTATTTAAATATATAGAGAAATAGTAGGTTACAATTCTTCCTAGAAAAATCTATGCTCACATTTCATGACACAGATTAAGTCAAACTATAAATTCCATTAATTTTCCCCACTCTGGCTCTTAACCTCAAAATTTGCTTCAATCTTGAATCACAGAAAAGAAGATGGCCACTGCTGCAAGAAAAATTCAACTACTCCAAATAAGAACTATATATTATATTATATTATATTATATTATATTATATTATATTATATTATATTATATTGCTTTAACTATTTTCATTTTGCCCAAAAAAATACAAACCAGGGTACAACCATAATAAAGTGTGACTGTGTGATTTTGGTTAAAAGAGAAGAAAATCAGCAGTATTTCTCTTTATCTGGTAGATTTATTGTCTAGCAGTTCAGTATATGTTAAAAGATAAACGTACTATTTTAGGATTTTTTAAATATTGGTAATATATGGATATAGTTTCTTTGAGAACTGAATCGTCACTGTATGACAAATATAAAAATGTACTAAAATTATTGAAAAAAATAGGTATGTTTTCCCATATCCAGGAACATTATTGATGTTACAATTTTAACTTGTGGGAAGAAATAAGCATTTCTGATCTTTTTTAAAACAACTTTCTGATGAACTATAATGGAATTATGTCTTGATTTGAAAAACTGGTGACCCAACTACCATATGGCCAGCTGCCTCTTAGTCAAGAGCCTAGCGACCTTTATCCACACTTTTAAAAAACTTTTGTATCTGTCTAACAATAAGTATCTAACTATCTTCCTACCCTATGAAATATTCCTACAAAGAATGGCTCTTTAACTCAGACTACTAGAGTGTTTTCTTTTGCATCTGAAGTTGTAACAAAACTTATACACATGCTCGTAGCCAAACTGCCTGATGTTTTCTCTCACCAGACCAACTAAATTCTAAGGGACTACGTCATAGTTTAAAGCATTTATTAAGCACACATTTTTTTTCAGGATTGCAAAAGAAGAGTATGAATGACGAACATAAAATCAACTATGTGCAAAACAGACAATTCAAAATGGATTTAACTCCGAAAATGATGCTACCAATTTACATTTCAAAAATGTCATGAAAGGCTAGTGCAAATAAATATCAATATAATAACACAGTTATTAAAAAAAGCTTGTATTTTTCATTACATTATATGTAATACTACATTTAGACAGAACTTATTTTTATATAACTTTTAACTTTTTAAAATGTTTCAAAGCCAATATCTGATTTCATTCATTTAACTGGTGTTGAAACATAATTCTGCTTTTTCTTGTGCTTGCATATTTAGAACAGAAACAAGAAATAAAAGATAATAAAGCCTAAAGTAACTTGAAAAGCTTTCTGTCCCTAGAACTGACAATTCATAAACAGTAACACAAAAAAAGCATGCAACTGAGACATTTTACCAAACCAGTGAACACAGTCACTTCGCATTTCCTGCTAAAAACAAATGTATAATATTCATCTTCCAAGTCTTTAATCTTTCAAGTCCCACTAACATATGAGTCTACTTGCTTCATTCTGTACCTACAACTGCTTCTGAAGGGCAACTTTCATTACTATTTTCTTTAGAGGCTTTCTTAGGGTAGGAAAAGGCCCGTAACCAGCCGCATATCTGGTCCAGAGTCAGTTCAGTTACTCTGTAACCTTCAGGCCTCTTAGCCTAAGAATATGGATCATCAGGGCTCCAGGAAGGATCACCAAACAAGCAATAATGAAACTTGGCATGATGTCCTCAAATCACTCAATTATCTGACATCACCCATTTGGCAACTTCAGAACTTTCTTAAAATAATTAACTCCTATAGCTCTACTTTGTAAAAATGGAAAGAAACGCTCTGTGGGAGGATATAACTGGTGTTACAATAATTTGTACCTGAGGATATCTCCGACACATTCCTCAGGTATATCGGATAATCCCCAGGTATGTACAATAATCCCCGCTGCTGAATGTGATTGCTTAGAACAGAATTAACTGCATTATTTATTAGTATTTACTATGAAAGATACTCAATCTAGTCATTGATGAAAAGAATAATAAAAAGTAGTATTTACTGAACACAATTGCAGTCCTTCCCATCGATGAACTCATTATATTCTATGAATAGACATAACAACTCTAAGAGACAGATATTGGAGTCTCCAGTCTTTAATGACTAGAATTAATTTTCCTTTCCTTTTTGTTTGTTTTGGTTTTTTTTTTTGCGGGGGGAGCTTCTCTCTCTCTGACTGAGTCTTCAGTGCTTCGGCCCTTGCTATTGTATTTTATTTCCTTTTCTCTTTTCTTGCAGTTCCATGATCATCTCACTGTCTTGGCCTGTAGAAGGCAGAACTGTAGGGGTTTGTACGTCAGTTCTCTTGAGGATTGTGAACAAGCCCACACAGCATTCTTAACCATCATATACTTCATGGCACTGTCAGATCTGTGGGGTTATGTGGTCTGAGTGGCAGATGTGCCAAGATCCCTCGATTGTTTCAGGAATGATACAAGAATAAATGGTAATACTGAGGGAGAGCACAGCCTCTATGTGCCTTAGGTCTTTGCTGGTGGCACCAATCTATGCAATTTCTCCTAGGATGCAGTACTAGCTCCGATTTATCTTATCCTACGAAGAGGGTCATAAGCTTCTGCCTCCTTTTCTTTTCTTCTTTTTTTTTTTTTTTTTTTTTTTTGAGATGGAGTTTCACTCTTGTTGCCCAGGCTAGAGTGCAACGGCACGATCTCAGCTCACTGCAACCTCCGCCTCACGGGTTCAAGCAATTCTCCAGCCTCAGCCTCCTGAGTAGCTGGGATTACAGGCATGCACCACCACGCCCGGCTAAATTTTGTATTTTTAGTAGAGAAGGGGTTTCTCCATCTTAGTCAGGCTGGTCTCGAACTCCCGACCTCAGGTGATCCACCTGCCTCAGCCTCCCAAAGTGCTGGGATTACAGGCTTGAGCCACCATGTCCGGCCCAGAATAGCTTTTACTTCATGGATTAGAGAACTAATTTGAGGATTCTACACACTGCTAAGTGGATCCACCCTAATTCTGTATTCAAGAACCAAGTAAATTAACATAGAGTGGGTCTGTGAGCCCCTGGATACACTGCTACTGCTGGGAATCTTTGCAGAGGCAGGAAGAATGCACATCAACCTCATCTGCCCAAGGCAGGGAAGAAGCAGCTCTTATCTATTAGTTCCAGTGCCTTCATTTGTCAAGGGGCATCAACAACCTGGAACTCAAGCCCTTTCCAATTTCTCTGAAGAGCATTAATTAGCACATAAACTATCCACTATTACATTAACTATCCACTATACTTGACTTAGAATGGCTAGATGGTTTCCCCCAATAGTTCCAAAAGCCCATGGAAAAAGCATACCCTGGGGCAGAAAGCAAAAGAAAGTGGCTTTAGCCGAGCCAGCTGCTGTTAGGTTCCATCTGTGGGAAGCTGGTCACCACCACAGTGGCTGAAGACGATGAGGGAGTGCACAAAAGGCAAGAGGTATCCAGTCCATTCTCTCATTGTTTTTGAAAACAATTCACCCTCTCTCATACATTTAACCTTAGCAAAACCTTTCTCAAGCCCTTTCTAACTCCTCTAAAGAGCTTTCAATTAGTACATAAACTATCTACTGTTACCTTTGCTTGAGTGACAAAAAGCACAGATCTGGATTCAGGTATTGCTGGCTTAAAATGTTCTTGTAGCTCCCCCAATATATTAATCTAGAGACAACAACTGAATATTTTTGAAAGTCTTAAGGACCAGTTCTTTTAAATAAATCTCCATAACCACTTTTTATGACACCTAAATGATCCAAGTCTTTCTGACCAGATTCACATCACATTGCAACCAAACAATAGTTAGCACTCATCTGCTAAGTCCCCTAAGCAGTCATCCATCAGACTAAAATTTTCTGTCAGCAGGCATGTTATCAAAAAATGTACAGATTACTCAACACTTCCTCTTCTTCTCCTGCCTAAATTTTAGTGTACTCTAGCAGCCTGCCATCACACACCTCTCTAGAGCTGAAGCCCATCTCTTTTGCCATCCTCCTTGGCTGTGTCCCCTTCTGCAGGTGGACGTGATCTGCTGCTGGCTGGCTCCTCTAAACTCCCCAAGACACTGGTCATCTTCTACAAGACAGGAGCTGCTGTCAAGATTATCTGAGCCGACTTTCTTTTAGTATTTCCTGTAGTTTTCAATTTTGGAGACATATTGCTGAGGTGTTGACAAATAAAGATAATACTAACAGCAAATGAGAATCAGACAAGGGAGTCAATGTTCATTCAGAGAAGGAATCAGAATTGAATCTGGGTGGGAATATACATATCTCAATGCAAGGGAGAACATTCACCTGGAGTTTAGAAAAGAGGTGAGGGCTAGTGTTTTGCACAAAAAGCAGCACAGTCATCCTTTATAATATAACATGAGAGCTTCCCAGAAATTCTTAGTTTTCTAACTTTCCAAACTACCGTAAAATCTCGTTATAAAAATAAATTTTCTTTTAAAATTTGAATTAGAATCACCATACTCTGCATCTTAAAGAGTTCTCTTGTATTTTATTTGACAAAGTTAGAGCTTTTAGCAAATTCTGATATATTGACACAAGTTAGAGTTTAATCCATCTGCATGTGAAGTCCCTTAGGAAAAAATCTTATGCAATGTCTGAAAAACTGTATCAGTCATTTGGCCTTTCAGATCATGTGATTGCTTCTCCTTTCTACTCAGTTCCACATCCCTGAACTTTTCCCTTCTAAGCAAAATGGTCATTATTATGCCAATCTACAGAGTAAGTAATTACCAAGACTACTGACCTACATCTGTGTCTAAGATGTTGCTATTTTTATGACATATAAGACAAAATACATTTTCATAATGATCACTACCATAACCCTGTGGAAAAATAAATTAAATATAGTTTAAAGAATGAAAGGAATATGCTAATGTGACATTAAGACTGTGAATTTGAGGCTCCTTTCCGTTCAGTGATGCTAAACAATTTTAAGAAAAAATTTAAAGGCTACAGTAATAGCTCTTTTTGCTCTCTCACTTTCTAAGCTTCATTATCTGTTCCAAAGATGCTATCAGCCTGATACCTCCACATCTTTGTTATGTGCAGTAAAATGGTGGGGGATTTAAATTTCTGCAGTATTTTTGATTGTTGTACAAGATGAGATTCTTCCACAATACAATAGGGCTCATTGCTACATGCCTTTCTGGACAAGAAGGCAATGAGAGTTTTTGCAGAAAAAACAAAAACCCTCAAACTATATGAAAAAGGTTCCTCTTCAGTCTGCATCTTTGAAGGCCAACCCTATAGGTCTATATTATAGAAGGGGTGTGGTGTTTGGAATTAAAGAAATGCCTTTTGAAAAAAAAGAATAAGGTATCTTGATACATATCTAGATATATAATCATACATACAATGTTTAGATATACATGACCATATATAAGAAGAGGCAGAATGAGGCTTGCAGAGATTAAAAAAAAAAAAAAAAGGCAAGGTCTGAGACTGCATCAGAATTATAACTGTGAGCTGACATATGAAACATTGGCTTTACTTTCCCAAAACTACAGGCAGGAGCTGCCTAGGAAACTATCCCTTGGGTCCTGGATAGCAAATCTGGGCTGGGGCTCATAAAAGGGAACAATGAAAGAGAATAAGATGTACTGTATCAAGAGAATTTATCCTCTTTTCTTCAACAATAAATCAGATCACCTGTTTTTAATGGCGGCTGCCTGCTTTCCATGCATCACCTTGGAACATTGTGAGATTCACTGAGGACTCCAGAATTTGCTGCTTTTCTTATTTTCTGGAAGTGAAAACAAATGAAACCACTGTCCTGGGGAGAATTTCCTTTACAAAACTATGTTACTCTAGTCTGATATCCTCAAAGTCTTATTCAAAATCCCTATCTTTCAGAAATTTGTGCCAATGGTTTTACACTTGCTTTCATTTTTTAATATTCAAATATCTGTCTATGCTCTTCAATTAGTGATACAGATTTCTTTTGATTCATCTTTGAAGTCTCCTTTTGGTCACATCATAATTTCTAGATGCTTCAAATTCACTTGCTATTCTTTCAAGAATGAGCATTTTTGTAAAAAAAAAAAAAAAAAAAAAAAAAAAAGTCTTACTATATAAATTTGTTGGCTTTTACTACAATTGCTTTCACTCCAGTGCTTCATCTCCTATTCTGCATTAAAAATATATATATATTTAAAATTTCAAATAAGAATAAAAATCTAACTGATTAAAAGGAAAAAAAGTGTTTTATTATACTATTAAATGGCTCTGATAGATTTTGAATATCCATGAGGATTGGAAAGTCCCGAAACCCACCAGGAGACTCACATCGTGTTCTTAACATGAACCTCAGTATAGTGATTAAAAGAAAAAAAAGAAAAAATAAAAGCACTAGAGTAGGAGTCTGATGACCAGGGGATGAGTACCATCAACCTGTTTCCTAATGTGAAGACATGAGAGTTGGACTAGATGACACGTTCAGAATTCTTGGAATGTCCAGTTAAAACACAGATTGCTGGACCCGCACCCCAGAGTGTCTCACTCAACAGTTCTGGGGTGGGGCAGGGAATATGAATCTCTAACAAGTTCCCAGAGAATTCCGCAGGTCTTGGGACTATGCTTAGAGAACCACCAGAATGGTTGATTCCAAAGATCTCCTTTCTATCAGGGAATATACATATGAGAAAAAGGGTAAACTTCTATCAGTAAGAGGGATGCAGAAACCTTTCGTGTAAAAACTGGTCTAAATATAAAAAAAGATTAAGAAATAATGAAAAATAAATGATTCATTTAATAAAATCCACCCCACAGAACAGTGCAATCCTAAAGCATCTAATAACAAACCATTAACTTTTACAAATAAGGAAACTGGAACATATTTAACGGAAACTTTAAAAATGTTTCACTGCTCATCATGAATTATTTTCCTAAATCAAAACATGTAAATGGACAAACACAAGAACAACAGAGGAAATTTTTCTGTAGATTAAGCCACTCAATTTTTTTGTTATTGTTTTTGTTTATTTGAGATGGAGTCTTGCTCCGTCGCCCAGGCTGGAGTGCAGCGGTATGATCTTGGCTCACTGCAACCTCCGCTCCTGGGCTCAAGTGATTCTCCCGCCTCAACCTCCCCAATAACTGGGACAACAGGCACATGCCACCACACCCGGCTAATTGTTTACATTTTTAGTAGAGACAAGGTTTACCATATTGGCCAGACTGGTCTCGAACTCCTGATCTCGTGATCCGCCTGCCGTGGCCTCCCAAAGTGCTGGGATTACAGGCGTGAGCCATCACACCTAGTCAAGCCACTCAATTTTAAGAAAGCTGAAGTCTCCCATTTAAACAAAGGAAATGAGACCAATCTTGCTTATTTTAGATGACCACCTGGGCCTGCATGCTTGGGCTTTGGTCATCTCTGTATCTTCCATTACATCCTACCCACATTCCGCCTGACTATACTAGTTGTCTACATAGGTACTTTCTCATTCTAGTCCCTCCAATATTTTGTGGACAAAAACAACTACAAAAAGCCTATTTCCTGCCACTCTGATATTAATAGCTTATGTTGACAATGTTTTACAATTTTGATGCATTATTTGCATTTTGAAAAGTACTTTTAAAGACATATTGTAATGACCTTAATGGGAATTTTGGCAACAGAGCTGGAAGTGAAAAAGGAAAAAGTGCCTCTATGGAGGGAAGGCAAATCTCATTGAAAGTGATCAATTTAACATGCATAAGTAGACTGAGCTTCATGAGTCACATCTATCTCATCCCTGCACTGTTCCATCTCCTGGAGGGCTAACACAGTACTCCAGGCCATGGCAGGAATGCATAATAAAGACGGGGTGAATTGCATCTTTTTACCATGGACAGGGAAGCGTCTGCATTTGCATTCCTAGTAACACGCTTTGATCACACTGTGCCACTTCTCATTACCTAACTGATGCTGCTATATGCATTTTTCTTCCCAACCTGATTCACATACTTGGCTTGAAACCCTGGACCTGCCCAAAAGCAACCACCTCAAACTGTCACACATCTGATAGGTCCATCCTTCCTACTGGGCTCATCTCTGCCTGTTGGATGCTGCCCTGTCTCCATGAGTCCTTAAGGCAATCTGGTGGTATGCCCCACTTGCGGTCAGGAGTCAGTTCTCACTAAGTGTATATGCTGGGTTCCTTTTCTTTTGATGTGTTTTTGTTTCTGTTTGCTGTTGCTGTTGTAGGGATAGGGGAGGCATTTATTTATAAGTATATCACCAACTTGGGCATAGTTTAGGCCACTTTTTTTTTTTTTTTTTTTTTTGAGACAGAGTCTTGCTCTGTCACCCAGACTGGAGTGCAGTGGCGCAATCTCGGCTCACTGCAAGCTCCGCCTCCCGGGTTCACACCATTCTCATGAATTTAGGCCACTTTTAAAGAGCCCTTAAAGGGATTATAATATTAAAAGCTTTCTTAAGTTCCAGAAAAGACTGGATATCTAATTTTCTTCTGTTTGACAAGGTCTGTCGCTGTCCTAAGAGTGTTAAGAGGGAGCCTGTCCAGGGCCCCTTGATAGTACCCCAAGTACCAAAAACATACAAAATATAAATGTATTAAAGAACAGATGCATCCCTGTCACTTGGGATCTGGTGTGTCCGGTACCGGCACAGTGAAACTTGCAGCCCTAAATATCCATTCTTATAACTAAGACATTTTAGGGCCCAGAGAAACCCTTTCCAGACATACTGACCAATGTCCTCAAAACAAAAGGGAACTGAGTCCAAATACTAAGAACTCTTATGTGTTGTTAAAAACAGACATTTCACCTGAGGACAAGGAGATTTGAAGAGAAGCATTTATTTCACTGAAAAGACTAATGAATGCAATAGATTCTTGCATGGAAATGCATTTTCTCATAGTAGTGCTGAGTAACCATTTTTATGTCTCTTCCTCTTTCAAACTGTCGTTTTGAGTCCTACACAAAATATCACAGTACTCATATCAGTACTGTACTCTTAAATTTACCATATTCTTAAATGTGTACATATATTTGAGTTCCAATGTAGCCTGTGTAAAACATGACACAGTCCTTTATTTTGGCAATTAGAAAGTCATTTAATAGTATAATTAGTAATAATTTCTTTTTACAAATTTAATAAAATTTAATACAATTGATTAAAAAATTTAATATGTATTAATTATATTTTTCTTGTACCCTTACATTTTGCAAGTTAATTTAAAATATTTAGAAAAAAATAACTTTTAAATATACACATAGATAATATTTTGTAGTTTTACAGTAATTCATTTTGATTTTTGGAAAACATATTTGTAGTTTGTATACTTTACTACTATATTTTAAAATCTTTTAGACAAGTAGTCTCAACACAACACAAATTACGTAAGAATCTTTACTATAATAACATAATACGTAACTTCGCTGAAATGAAGGCAAGAAAAGTCAATGTTATATAAAAAGATATCATAGTTTGTATAAATTGACTTTATTTCTTATGCATCCCATCAACAGAACACCCAACTGGATAGTCATATTTAAAGTCAGATGACCCTGAGACTTTGCTGACTTTCTGTCATAGAAAGAGTATAGCATTGAACATATTTTTCACTATTGTGACAGTATGCTTGTCAAGATGAGGCTAGAACATATTTTTATTCACAGTTTGTTAGACTAATTCATAAAATACTTAGACATATAGTAGGTAGGCCTCCAGTTGTACTATTGTCCTAGGCCCCACAAATACTAAGGTTTCGCCTATCCTGTTCCGGTATAGGATATCAGAATCAGCGGCACGGCTCCATATTCCCACATTCTTAATGGTCAACTGAAGAAGGAGCCTGAAGTAAAATGCTGAAGACAATATGCATGGAAAGATATACTAGACTTTGGTTTCAAGCAAGATAGATTTATCCTACCTATTACATCTTGGCAGAATGTACAAACTTACTCTTATTCACGGAGTATATTACTTAAATACTCCCTTTAAGTTTCAGTTATTCAAGATAAGTAAGTTATGGAGATCCACTGTACAGCATAGAACCTATAATTAATGATAAAATATTGTATGCTTAAGACTTGCTAAGAGGGTAGATCTTATGATAAGTTTTCTTACAGCAAAATGAAGAAAGAAAGAAAGAAAGAAAGAAAGAAAGAAAGAAAGAAAGAAAAAGAAAGAAAGAAAGAAAGAGAGAGAGAGAGAGAAAGGAAGGAAAGAAGGAAGGAAGGAAGGAAGGAAGGAAGGAAGGAAGGAAGGAAGGAAGGAAGGAAGGAAGGAAGGGAGGGAGGGAGGGAGGGAGGGAGGGAGGGAGGGAGGGAGGGAGGGAGGGAGGGACGGAGGGAGGGAGGGAGGGAGGGAGGGGGGGAGGGAACTTTGGGAGGTGATGGGTAGGTTTACGGCCTTGAGAGTGGTCATAGTTTCTCAGATGTACACTCATCCCAGAGCTCAGAGCTGTATGCATTATATATGTACAGCTTTTTATACGTAATAAATGAATACTCCCTTTGAGTTTCATATTAAGCATTCTAATCTTCAAAAGTAATGGCTGTTTTTGCCATTAAAAGTAAAGGCAAAAGAATTAAAAATAATGGCAAAAACCGCAAGTACGTTTGCACCAACCTAACAGATGTCAAAGCTACGATGAAATACTATAAATCCCATTATCTGCTTTCTCATTTACTTTTTTCTGAAGTCATATTTTCTTTCTCTCCTAACCTCCTTCTCATTCTTTCCTCTTCTTTGTTTATTTTTTATTTTTTTATTTCCACAGGATTTTGGGGACAGGTGGTATCTGGTTACATCTGTAAGTTCTTTGGTGGTGATTTGTGAGATTTTGGTGCACCCATCTCTGAACAGTATACACTGAACCCAATTTGTAGTCTTTTATCCCTCACCCCCTTCCCACCCTTTCCCCCCTACAGTCCCCAAAGTCCATTGTATCATTTTTATTCTTGCATGTTTTATCTCCTTCTTCTGTGTATATGTGTGTGTGTGCATGAGTGTGTTTGTGTGTGTGGTATTAGGGAAAGTTGGAAAAAGAAATGAAAAGAAAAATGAAGAATAGGGATTTTTATGCAGTAATAAAATCTGAGTATGTACTGTAATTACTGCACCATAGTTTGGGTTGGCCCAAGACCTAATGGTGAAGGAGGCTAAGATTTACTTTAAGTATCTCCCTTCACTTGGATATTGGGCAGCGATTATCCATATGGGTCTCCCATCTGTTTGCACATCTTGTGAGCATATGCACTAAATGCCCCTTTGTTTGAGACTCTCTTATCACAGATATTTGTGTAATGAAAATCTTGGAAGATAGAGAGGGTACAGGCCAGGTATGCTTATTATTTTCTATAATAAAAATAATATCCCCCTTAAGGGGAATGTTTACTATCCAAAATAAAAGATTCAGGTTCCTGTAGCTCAGGGATGGGTGTTTCCTGTCCAATATAAAAGATAAAGCTTCCTTTGACTCAGGTACCCTCAGCTGGGGTGCAGCCCCACTGCATGGCCAGCTCTACATGAGTCCCTCTGTCTCATCCCCATGGGACTCAGGGTAAGGGGATCCAACATGAATTTGAGACTCACACTGCTTTCTGTGTTGTGAGTAATAAACGCATTTGTCTTTGATGCAGTCTTATGCCATCTACACAGCTTTTCTGAAACTGGCAAGTTAGCTTGCTGGCACTGCAATACTGCACATGCTGCAGAGCTCTTAACACAAGGCTTCTCTTTTTCCTTCATCACCTTCTATTTCAATGTCTCCATGCTCCTCACCAGAGATATTCCATTTAGGCCTATATTCTCTGGATTGGCATACTAAACATACATACCATCCAAAATTCTCTCTCTATACTGCACAAAAGATTGATACAGCTTAGCACATAGATGTTTCACTGATTTCTGTTAAGTTGAAGAATAAATGTAGTATAAGAACCAATGAATTTGGATTACGTAATAAATGACATAAAATTACAAGGCATTGTTTAGTATACATATTATAAAAATAAATATATTTGCATACATGTTTTTATCATTGATCAGGTTCTTTGGATTTCAGAAATGTGTCATTTTGTTGAGTACTCACAAGTGGCAATGTCATGAGTATCCTCATCTCTGTTTTACTGATTAGGAACTGAGGACAGAATGGTAAGTGATTTTTCTAACATCACAAAACCATGACATGTTCAATCTACGATGATAACTGTGATCCTAAAGTCTGAGATCTCTTCACTATTTCCAAACTTCACAAGCTTAATTTTTTTTCCCCAAAAAAGGGAGGCGCAACTCATTGGAACGAATCAATGCCAAGCAATGAGGCAGATAAAGTAAGAAAGAACTTGTAAGAACACATCCAAGCACAAGGCCTTCTTTCATGCAGCATGTCACAAGGTCTAAGACGTTATACTGCAAGCTAAAAAGACAGCCTGCCGCAGTTTTGTAGGGCAACAAGGCTGAGCACAGGTGGATGCTTGTACACACAATAGTCAGTATTACAGGAAAGGAACTCTGAGCTTAGTGAAACAAAGTCTTTTATGGATAGCAAACATGTCTGTCCTGTGCTCCAGCGGGAGACGTTATCTTTATTTCCAAGGCTGTTTACTATGCAAACATCCTTGAAAAGCTAGTCATGTACAAAGAGTACCCAGTGCCTCTGCTCACACGATGTGCAGAAATGTGAGAGATCCATGGAGAACTGTATCTAACACAAGACCTCGGAGAGCAGAGAACATACCAGTCACCTACACGGCTATATTTCCAGAGCTGAGAAAGAACAGGCCTGATTAGAAGTCAAAATATATTTTTTCAATGGAAGAATTATACTAGTTGGTATTTACGTCCACAACTGCATTGTATAAAAATGTCATATTATTTAATTTTATTTACATCTGACTCTTAAGAAATTCAATTGTGAATTCAGGAGGCCACTTGTCCTTCTCCGTAGAGCGACAAATAATACAGGTGTCTTTACCATAACTAAGGAAGAGATTCTGGTAGATTACTGGGAATAACAATTCACTGTCCAAATTACACATGATCCTTTGCTGCACATAGGCTTGAATTTTTCCGAATGGTGAGAATTTGTGGCCCCCGGAAGTACCTGGAGGATGTCTCCTTTGTGATCCTGCTGGAGCCCAGCCATGGGTTTGGTCTTTGTGGAACACCCAGTGCTCCATCTACTTCCCAGTCTTGGAGAATACTCCTACTTCTTTCTACTTCCTCTAATCTCAAAAGTATTATTCTCCCCATTTTCTTCTCTCCACTAGCATGATTCTTTCAAGGAGTATATGTTTTCATAAAATAAAAATCCTACATAACAAAGGCTACCCCTGAAGCAACTACACACAGAGGCTTAATTACCTTCTCGTAATGGAGAAGAGAAGATGCAGGCAGAATAAAACAAACATCATCTCAATACATTATACTAACCCATCATTATTGTTTACATGTCTCTATATGTAAATCCATTTATTTATTTTAAAATCTCTGGGGACTGGAAGGATGAAAGGAGAGGTAAAAAGGATCGGTTGAGGCATGTCTGGGAGAGAAATGGGAAAAACAAACTGGATTCATCTTTAGGGCTTCAGGGATCTCATGAGACTCTTATTTGCTCCACAGCTCAAGTGCCAACCTCCTACTCTGTTAATATCTCAACATTCAGTGACAACCATTGAATAGATCTTGGATGGCCTTTTTTATGTCTATTAATTCATGTAGGGGCTAAACATTTAAATAGTTTTTAAAATCTATCAATAATTAGACTGGGCTAATTGTATATCTGTGCCCAATCTATTCATACTTTGTAAGCCATGAATCAAAGTTGAATACAAGTAGGTTTGTACTAAATCAAAATAAATGACTCATTCAACTCTTAGGAAATAAAGTTACAAAAGGTTTAATTAATCAGCTCTAGCTACTATACATTCTCTAAGTTCTAAATGATCTGCAAAATAGTTCATAATTTCTAATTCTGAGGAACAAGTCAGGTGAAAATAATTATTTGGCCCTAATATTTATGGCTTGTCAAAAGTGGTTACTATGTCTTATTATGCATAAGTCTAAGTAATGATCAATAATAGGGGCATTAAATGACATCATAACTATGATTGGATCAGGGAAACACTTAAACTCAATCAAAACTGAAAATTGAAGAAAATAGCAGGAGACTGAATGATAGGTATAACTGGTAGCCAATTGATACTTCTATTTGCAATTTACCTGGTTCCAATAATTATTCTCTGGCCTTACAATCTGATTCCTAATAATTTCATTTAAAAGTCACAACCGCATTGTATTTCTAACATTACACTGAAGTAAGTTTCAAAAGATCTTAGAAGGTAATTTATTTAATCAACAATCATTACGCCTCAATTCATTAGTATATAGCCTTCAAATTCCATTTACCTCTACACCCACTCTTTTTGGCATTTTACCCTAACCACCATATTCAAATCACTCTCACAAAGGTTACCACTTACTCTCTTAATTGCCAAAGAGCAATTTTCAGTATTACCTTACTCACCCTTTCTGTGTCAACTCCTCCCTCTCTCTAGTGCCTTTCCCCTTCACTGGTTTCTCTGACACCATTTGGCTTGATAATTTTCCTAACAGCTTTTGAACAGTTCCTAGCTGAAATTCCCCTTTTCCTCTTCCCCAGGGTTTCATTTATGTCTTTTTACTTACTGCTCTGCTTCTACAAATTCTACCTAAGATATTGCATCCACTATTATGATTTCAGCTACTACTGATGTACTGCTGACTACACTGTCACTATTTGTGATTCTCATTTGCTCTAGAAGTACATTTCCAAATGTAAATATTCCCTGAGGTGCTCCTTCTTGGCCTTTTTCTTTATTCATATGATCTGCTTTTCTAATTGGCTGACTCTCTCCCAGAAGATTAATTTCCACTCTCATCACAGATTGCCAAATTGGCATGTCTAGGCCAAATATGTTTTGAGCTTCAGGCCCATATAGCCAACTGCCTATGGAGGCCTCTCCCTAGATAGCCGGGAAGCATGTCAAATGCAATATATCCAAATATTAACACACCATCTTTCCAGAAGTCTTGTCTCTCCTCTCACCATCACAGTCTTGATGAGGGGCTCCTGGACACCATCCCCTACTTCCCAATTTTCCTTCCATTTCCCATTTCCACTCACCACACACTCTCAACTCAACCATAAAAATGTGCCATGTGTTTGTCCTTTTCACTACCACACAGACACACTTCTCATTTTTAACCTAGGCTATTGAAATAGGCCCCTGAGTGTTTATTGTTTACCCTGGCTTCCTCACCTCTCCCCAGTTCCCCAGGGACACATTCTTCCCTCTGCAATAACAGCTCAGTTCACATGCAAATCGAATTGGCTCACTGTCCTGCTCAAAGTCATTTGTCTTCCCATAAGCCATATCATACAAAATAAACTCCTTCCACACTGGTCACAATGTCCTTTGTGATCTGACCTTCCCATTCCTGGCAAGCCTCATCTGTTGCCATTCTCCCTCCGGCACTTTAAAATCTGGTCCACTCATCATTCCCCGACACATCGTGCCTTCTCAAATCTCTCAGCTTTTTCCAATGTTGTTCTTCTTTTGATAGTCTTTCACATTTATAGACCTGTAAAACCTCATCCATGAAGTCTCATTTCAAGGGCTAGCTCCTCTAGGAACATTTCCTTGACTCACACAGGTTTGACTCGTGACTGGAATAAAGCTGTTACCCTTTTCTCTGTTGTGTACTTTACAGACAATGTCCACCTTATATGATGATTGTAACATTTAATTAGTTAACATATTTCAAAGACTAAGCAGTGCTGAGCTCATAAGGTTTAATCTTAGTAAATATTAGCTATTACTATTTTTAACAGCTGACATGGTATATCATTATTACATGTGTTTATCTTACCATTAGACATTAAACTCTTTGAGAGCAAGAAACAACTTCACGATTTTGTATTGCAAAGGATTTACTTTTTCCAATTGCTTTGTGTTTCTTTTACATTTAGATGAGACTAAGTATGGAATGCATGCGAAGCAAAATTATAAAATGAGTTTGAGCCTGCACAGACTGAAATGTAAGCAATATCTGTATTCAAAACAGCACTGATACCTGGAAGTTTTGATGATTTATGCTATTATGCCCTGCTCGCTAAGGTTAGTAAATTGTGTGCATGGATGTATGTGCATGTATACATATGTATGTTTGGAGGTATACATGTATGCATATGGACATGTATGTGTGCATGCATGCAACCACTCTTGAGTCCTCTCACGGAAGTAGGTGTCCCTTAACCTTTCCAGTTAAGTCCAAATACATATTTGTAAATTTGAGTGCAGTATGTTTTCTGCAACATAACTGCCAACCTCTGATTCTGAAGCTGACAGAGACATTTCTCATAGGTGTTTATAACTGAATTTATTCAAACTCATTAACGCTGTCATTTCTTATATTGCCACCTAAGCTAAAAACTTCAAAGGGTATCCTCTATATTCTTACCTCTCTGCAAAAACTTCCAAGTCCACACAGGATCCTCTCTGGAATGTCTCTGCAACATTGGCCTGCACTCCAATTCCATTACCATTATTTCTGAGTTTAGGCTTTCCACCATGCGAGTCTGAGCTCCCATCAATCTCATTCTGCGATCAGTTATTTTTCTAAAATATAGGACTGAGCAGGTTCTTTACCTGCTTGGAAAGCACTGAGAATTCACCATTGCCTAACAGATAGTTTCCAAACTTCTTGACACAAAAGAGAAGATCTCAAACTATTTGACTGTAGTGACATGCACTAGGGATAAAATCCACACATCGGACATACCCTCTAGTGTACTCAGGGTAACCTCTTTCACATTCATCTAAGTGAGTAAGATTGGCACCAGTAGGGATTGTGATAGTCAAAATAATGACCCTCCTCCAAAATGTCCATGTCCTCACACCCATAACCCGAGAATTTGTTACCTTATAAAGCAAAAGGCATCATGCATATGTGGTTAAACTATAGGTCTGGAGAGGGGAAGATTTTCAGGATTGAATAAGTGGGCCCAGTGTCATTGGAAGGGTCTTTATAAGACAGAGGCAAGAGGATCAATAGATAAAAGGAGATGTGACAATGGTAGCAGAGGTAGGAGTGATGCCATTGCAAAAAAGGGGCCATGAAACAAGGAAGACAGTGGCCTCTAAAAGTTGGAAAAGGCAAGGAAATAAATTCTCGCTGACACTTCCCAGAAGGAACCAGCCTGCCAACATCTTGACTTTAGCGTGTGAAACTGATTTTAAACTTCTGACTTTCAGAACTACAAGATAATAAATTAACGTTGTTTAAGCCAATAAGCGGGTAGTAATATGTTGCAGTAGCAATAGGAAACGAACACAGTGATAATAACTCTGATATTGTTAAATTAACCAACTTGCTTACTTCGTCTTTTATGAGCAACACAAACAACCCTACTAAGCTCATCTTTATTGCTCCTCCCCATGTCTTCTGCATTATGTACAAAAATTCTCGGCTAACTCACTGGGCTCCTCTAATTGTACAGCACTTTAGTACTATAAAGATCATAACTGAAGGAGATAGAGACACAAAAAAAACCCTTCAAAAAATCAATGAATCCAGGAGCTAGTTTTTTGAAAACATCAACAAAATTGATAGACCGCTAGCAAGACTAATAAAGAAGAAAAGAGAGAAGAATCAAATAGATGGAATAAAAAATGATAAAGGGAATATCACCACCGACCCCACAGAAATACAAACTACCATCAGAGAATACTATAAACACCTCTATGCAAATAAACTAGGAAACCTAGAAGAAATGGATAATTTCCTGGACACTTACACTCTCCCAAGACTAAACCAGGAAGAAGTTAAATCCCTGAATAGACCAATAACAGGCTCTGAAATTGAGGCAATAATTAATAGCCTACCAACCGAAAAAAGTCCAGGACCAGACGGATTCACAGCCGAATTCCACCAGAGAGGTACAAGGAAGAGCTGGCGCCATTGCTTCTGAAACTATTCCAATCAACAGAAAAAGAGGGAATCCTCCCTAACTCATTTTATGAGGCCAACATCTTCCTGATACCAAAGCCTGGCAGAGACACACACACACAAAAAAGAGAATTTTAGATCAATATCCCTGATGAACATCTTGCAAAAATCCTCAACAAAATACTGGCAAATCAAATCCAGCAGTACATCAAAACGCTTATCCACCATGATCAAGTGGGTTTCATCCCTGGGATGCATCGCTGGTTCAACGTATGCAAATCAACAAACGTAATCCAGTATATAAACAGAACCAAAGACAAAAACTACATGATTATCTCAATAGATGCAGAAAAGGCCTTTGACAAAATTCAGCAGGTCTTCATGCTAAAAACTCTCAATAAATTCGGTATTGATGGAACGTATCTCAAAATAATAAGAGCTATTTATGACAAACCCACAGCCAATATCATACTGAATGGGCAAAAACTGGAAGCACTCCCTTTGAAAACTGGCACAAGACAGGGATGCCCTCTCTTACCACTCCTATTCAACATAGTGTTGGAAGTTCTGGCTAGGGCAACCAGGCAAGAGAAAGAAATAAAGGGTATTCAATTAGGAAAAGAAGAAGTCAAATTTTCCCTGTTTGCAAATGACATGATTGTATATTTAGAAAACCCCATTGTCTCAGCTCCAAATCTCCTTAAGCTGATAAGCAACTTCAGCGAAGTCTCAGGATACAAAATCAATGTGCAAAAATCACAAGCATTCTTTACACCAATAACAGATAAACAGAGAGCCAAATCATGAATGAACTGCCATTCACAATTGCTTCAAAGAGAATAAAATACCAAGGAATCCAACTTACAAGGGATGTGAAGGACCTCTTCAAGGAGAACTACAAACCACTGCTCAGTGAAATAAAAGAGGACACAAACAAATGGAAGAACACACCATGCTCATGGATAGGAAGAATCAATATCGTGAAAATGGCCATGCTGCTCAAGGTAATTTATAGATTCAATGCCATCCCCATCAAGCTACCAATGACTTTCTTCACAGAATTGGAAAAAACTGCTTTAAAGTTCATATGGAACCAAAAAAGAGCCTGCATCTCCAAGACAATCCTAAGCCAAAAGAACAAAGCTGGAGGCATCACGCTACCTGACTTCGAATTATACTACAAGGCTACAGTAACCAGAACAGCATGGTACTGGTACGAAAACAGAAATATAGACCAATGGAACAGAACAGAGTCCTCAGAAATAATACCACACATCAACAGCCATCTGATCTTTGATAAACCTGAGAAAAACAAGAAATGGGGAAAGGATTCCCTATTTAATAAATAGTGCTGGGAAAATTGGCTAGCCATAAGTAGAAAGCTGAAACTGGATCCTTTCCTTACTCCTTATATGAAAATTAATTCAAGATGGATTAGAGACTTAAATGTTAAACCTAAAACCATAAAATCCCTAGAAAAAACCTAGGTAATACCATTCAGGACATAAGCATGGGCAAGGATTTCATGTCTAAAACACAAAAAGCAATGGAAACAAAAGTGAAAATTGACAAATGGGATCCAATTAAACTAAAGAACTTCTGCACAGCAAAACAAACTACTATCAGAGTGAACAGCCAACCTAGAGAATGGGAGAAAATGTTTGCAATCTATTCATCTGACAAAGGGCTAGAACCTACAAAGAACTCAAACAAATTTACAAGAAAAAAACAAACAACCCCATCAAAAAGTGGGCAAAGGATATAAACAGACACTTCTCAAAAGAAGACATTCATACAGCCAACAGACACATGAAAAAATGCTCATCATCACTCACCATCAGAGAAATGCAAATCAAAACCACAATGAGATACCATCTCACACCAGTTAGAATGGCAATCATTAAAAAGTCAGGAAACAACAGGTGCTGGAGAGGATGTGGAGAAATAGGAACACTTTTGCACTGTTGGTGGGACTGTAAAGTAGTTCAACCACTGTGGAAGACAGTATGGTGATTCTTCAAGGATCTAGAGCTAGAAATACCATTTGACCCAGCCATCCCATTACTGGGTATATACCCAAAGGATTATAAATCATGCTGCTATAAAGACACATGCACACGTATGTTTATTGTGGCACTATTCACAATGGTAAAGACTTGGAATCAACCCAAATGTCCATCAGTGACAGACTGGATTAAGAAAATGTGGCACATATACACCATGGAATACTATGCAGCCATAAAAATGGATGAGTTCATGTCCTTTGTAGGGACATGGATGCAGCTGTTGAAACCATCATTTTCAGCAAACTATCACAAGAACAGAAAACCAAACACGGCATGTTCTCACTCACAGTTGGGAATTGAACATTGAGATCACTTGGACACAGGAAGGGGAACATCACACACTGGGGCCTATTGGGGGAGGGGGGAGGGATAGCATTAGGAGATATACCTAACGTAAATGACGAATTAATCTGTACACCACATGTACTCTAGAACTTAAAGTATATATATAAAAAAGGAATATATTAAGAACAACAACGACAACAAAAAGATCAGATAATAAGGTCTCAATTTTTTATGAAGCTGCAAAAATAGAAAGTGGAAAAAAGTTATAAGTATATAAAGACAAAAGCAAATGAATAAATACAGTGTGCAATAATATAATTTATTTTTAAAATCATCGTAATACAAAGAAAGGCGGTGAGTATTTTGAAGCTAGGATCACTTAGCACCTTTTTCAAGGAAGTCATCTTACTGGTTTTGGATATAATTTTTTATAATTAATTAAAATGAGTTTTCAATAAGGGTGAAGAACACAGACAGAGGAATGACTGAGGTTATAGGGGAGATAATGCCAAGGCATGTTGAGGGATTGGATTTGATGTATCATTCAACGTCCTGAAGACAAAAATGGGCATTTAAAGTAAGAAAAGAGCAAAGTGAAGTTTCCAGATGGATAAACAGTTCAGAGGCAGGAATGATTGTATTTATTTGGTGACAATGGGTTCTCAGATTGAGAAATCCTGTGAAATTAAATTTGTTAGACAATGGGAAATGAAGCAAAAAGTAGCAGGTTGGGGAGTACTTATAAGAAATTGTTGCTGAATGACATATTAGTAAGCACCACAATTAAATAGGTATGGGATGGTACTCATCTAGAAAGTTCTGTAGTGTTGCAGGGCAAATCTTAGCTGAAGACAGGTAAATCTTAGCTGAATTTCTTAGTGTATTCTAAGGTACCTGAAGAGAGTTTACTATTATTATAATTAAACTGTGGCAACTGGTTTCACCTCTGCCCACTCTTCTGGAAAGAATGCCTATTCCCCCAACACATCCAAAAAAGAAAAAAAATCCCTCTACTTAATTCATTTATTCTTGAGGCAAAAATGTGATATGTGTTTCAACAGTAAATCTTAAAGTAGGGTGTGTTTAATCCATTACCTTACATTTTATAGTACATGTGTAAAATTGGGGGAAAAAAAGGTCTTTTTCTGTTGGAAAATTTATCAGCTGAAGCCCTGCATTTTGAGTCAAAAATAAAACTTACATCTTATTCTTTCCACCTTTATTAATGTTAATGAATAAAATAAAAAGAATACAACCCATGTCTACTTACTATTCTTCATTCTGCTTTTCTACTTAAATATCATTTCATGTTAACATGGTCATCTGTTTTCCATATGTATTAAATCACACTGAAGCACCTGTTGGTGTTTTTCAAACATTTTCATATTTCAATATGGGAAATGGGATAAGACCCCTTCCAATCAATAACGATGTGCTTCCCTATGGAATATGCAAGACCACCCTTAACAGGAGATTGGGATTTTCTCTCCTGCCCACCTCCTTCTTCCCTCAATTTAGAACAATTTATCTGAGTTTTCCCTTTTGTTAGCATTTGTATATAGCAATTGTAAAGAGCATACAAATAATATCATGCAAGTGGCTATTTAATTTTTTTCTTTTAAAGTTAGAAATACCATATCACAGGATCTAGTAAGTACTGTAGTTCTTGCCCATTTTCTCAGTTACAATGGAGTACCTGTTTCCCAGTTGTTTTTATTTATTCAACAAATATTCACTAAAGTCCAGCTAGCTGTGTCAGGCACTTCTCTAGGCACTGAAAATACAAAAGAAGGCACCAAACAAACACACACTAAATATCCCTGCCCTCGTGGATTCAATATTCTGGAAAAGATAGAAAAATAACGGATAACAAATTAGAAATACAGCTGTTCACAGAATCATTTTCCTGTGGAAAAAAACAAAGTGTGTTAACATGGGTGAGATCAGCAGAGGTGCTATTTCATACAGAATGGTCATGGGAGGCCTTGCTGGTAAGAAAAAAACTACAGCAGAGAGCAGAATGACCAAGGGAGCAAACCCTAAATGCATTTAGGGACACAGCACTTAAGTTAGTGTCACAAGACAGCAGAAATGTCCTGAGGATGAAAGATGGTTGGCATCAATGAACTGTGTGGTCAATGTGGCTGGAGCACAGAAAGGAGGGACTTGAGCAAGAGGAAGTGAATCCAGAGAACTGAGTACCGTATAGAACAGGTGGGGCCTGTAAGGCCTTTGGCTTCTACCTTGCAAAAGATGGAAAGTCATTGGCAACTTTTGAACAGAAGTGGCAGAAAAACAGTTACATACTAGAAAATCACTCTGGCAGGCCGGGTGCGGTGGCTCAAGCCTGTAATCCCAGCACTTTGGGAGGCCGAGATGGGCAGATCATGAGGTCAGGAGATCGAGACCATCCTGGCGAACACGGTGAAACCCCGTCTCTACTAAAAAGTACAAAAAAACTAGCCGGGCAAGGTGGCGGGCGCCTGTAGTCCCGGCTACTCGGGAGGCTGAGGCAGGAGAATGGCGTAAACCCGGGAGGCGGAGCTTGCAGTGAGCTGAGATCCGGCCACTGCACTCCCCGCTGGGCGACAGAGCGAGACTCCATATCAAAAAAAAAAAAAGATCACTCTGGCTACACACTGAGAAGAGCATGGTGCAGAAAGAGAAGCAAATAGGAGGGCATCCCCAGGATCCGGTTAAGAGATGGTGTTGTTTGGATCAGAGAGGTAGAAAGGCAAGTCCATATTATTTTTACAGAGGTATCATATACAAAAAAGTACACATATGATCAATATATAGCTTCATTTTGACCACGTAAACATCTGGAAGCTCCCATACAGTGCCTTCCAGTCACTAAGCTTCAAGGGCAACCTGACTTCTAGTAGCATAAGTAAGTTTTGCCTGTTTTTTTCCTTTATATAGATAAAAGCATGGGTTGCATATTTGTGTCTCACTGCTTTTTTTCAACATTATATTTATGAGATTCATCCATGTTTTTATTTATTTTTATATATATATGTGTGTATTTTGTTCTCTGCTACATAATATGCCATCAATTGAATATATTACATTCTACTAATTCTGAGTATATATGGAAGGTAGAGCCAAGAGTTTGAAGATAGAAAAGATGAGGGTTATTAGAAAGAGGAGTTGAGTATGACTCCAAATACAACCTGAAAAATTAGAATTGATATACAGAAAACTGGGGCAAGAGCACGTTTGGGGAGAAAAAACAGGAATTTGGCTTGGAACTTCTTAAGTTTGATATGCCTTCTAGACACTCCAACAGAGCTGTCTAGTGGGCAGTTGGATATGTGAGTCTGTAGTTCTCAGGAAAGATACAGGCAAAGGTTTAAATGCAAGAGTTACCAGGGTAGAGCTGCTAAATAAAATCATAAGTTGGATAAATTACCTGCAGGCTGAGTGTTACAAGAGAAGTTCCTGTGGTCATAACTGTGCCCAGGGGAACTACAGCCTTTAGGGTTGGGGAATATATCAAGCTTAACTTAGAGGCATTTCAATATGCAGGTCTTTAACCAACAATAAGCCTGTGGAATATTAAGAATTAGCAGCATAAAGCCAGTTCTGGTTGTGAATAAGTGTCTTGTCCTAAGACATGACCACTGGAAGTGGGGTTTGAGGAACAGGGAGAGGGTGATTGTGCTGTCAATCATCAGCCTACTGTTTGCTAAGTGAGATTCCTGTCCACATAAACCCTGATCTATTCCAGTCACTTATTTCAATATGAGCAGAAGAAAAACTTAATCCCCATTTTAATTTAATCATAAAGCTAAAATACAGTTGTTTAACACTAGAACTTCAAAACACATAGGTTTCTTCTTGGCAAGAAGCTGCTGTGAAATGCACAAAGTAAGGCTCAATAAATGTTGAATGAATTATTCCATATATATCTCAAGAGTTTTTAGTAACAACTGTAGGCAATTTAATGTGATAGATCTGCGAAAGTTAAGAAACCCTCTTTACAATCCAGTTGGGAAAATGAACAAATTCTATTAAATGTACTGAGATATGCATGCGTGTGTGTGTGTGTTTTGAGAAGGTACACGTTGGCAGGGAAGACATGGAGAAACATAGCAGAGGGATGAGGGGATGAGAGTGAAGGGAGGAAAGTCCTGGAGATGAACATGGTAGGGAAAAGAATGATCAAATTTATGTAAAAATTAAGACAGAGTGAAAATTAGAGGATGAGAAGGTAAGCCACTCTTCCCACTCAAGATTCCTCTGCAGAGTTTAACAAAAGGAATCCACACAATTATGTGTGATGAGTTTCCAAGTATAAAGAATGAAAGAAGTCCAGAGAAGTTCAGAGAAGAGAGAAATAAATTTACATTGGGAAAGCTTAGGAGGGATTTCTGGAAAAGGTACAGTTGACAAGGGCCCTGCCGTCATAATCCTAGTAGAGATTCCACTTCTGCTAACTAGATATACTAGCAGAAGGCCTCTGGCCTGGTTTTGTGTGTCTCATTATTTCTTGCAATTGGCTGAGTCACAAAGGTCATGTGACGAAATCTAATTAACTAGAAAGCTCTCTAAGCCTCTGATTCTGTCCCTGGCCACTACTGGCACACAGTTTCCAGCTCCTGGCAGACCTATGATTTCTATAAGCCACTTATTCTCCCTCAGCAAGTTAAAGAATCTCCATCAGCAAGCACAGAGGGACACAAAATGTCAAGATTAATTCTAAATATTCAACAGACAACTCTGGTTGAAAGCTGACTTGAAACCAAAAATTACTGAGCAAAATTGCTGACAATTAGGGGAATTAACTAGAAAGGGGGAGGGAAATTGGCAGAAGACCAAAATAATAATAATAATAATAATCATAACCTAACTCTGTCAAGAAAGAAGGAAGAAAACACACTAAAGTTATGAAAGAGATGACATGGATTAAATGAGAATATTGGTGGTGCAGAGCCAATCTGCAAAAACTAAAAATTCCATTGGCTGTCAATTTCTTCCCTTTCTTGGAGACGGATTTGTGCTCTTTCCCTTGCCAGGCCCCAACTGACCAGTAGTAGGGCTTGTGCTGCTCAATAGCTGCTGCACTCTACTCTAGAAGCAGTTGCATTTCATTGTTCAGCAAAGTGATTCTTAAGTAGAGACTGAACAATTAAGTACTTAGGCATCCTGCCCAAGCAGGAAGACAGCCAATATCACTACACTGCATTTCTGGGGGAAGAGAAGAAAATTTATCTTCTTCCAAGTTAAATGGTACAGAAAATCTTGAAGTTGAGAGCACATGTAAAGGAAGGCAAGCAGGCCAGGCATGGTGGCTCACGCCTGTAACCCCAGCACTTGGGGAGGCCAAGGCAGCAGACCACCTGAGGTCAGGAGTTTGAGACCAGCCTGGTCAACATGAAACCCTGTATCTACGAAAAATACAAAAATTACCTGGGCATGGTGGCATGCACCTGTGATCCCAGCTACTTGGGAGGCTGGGACAGGAGAATCACTTGAACCCAGGAGGTGAAGGTTACAGTGAGCCAAGACTGTGCCATTGCATTCCAGACTGGGCAAAAAGAGCAAAACTCACTCTTCAAAAAAAATAAAAATAAAAATAAAAGAACACAAGCAATAGTGCTTTAAGTTGGCTAACTCTTCTAACGTTTGCTTATTAATTTTCATTTTATATATAAACTTAAACATAATTATTGGAAATATAACCTTAAAAATTTTGAAGATTTGAGAAGCAATAAATGCCACTAAACCAGAAAATATTATTTCACTTCAAGCACTATAAATCCATGCACAAATATGAAATTTCAGACTTTTCCATTTAAACAGAGTAGGTGTAAAGGGAAAAGGATTTAGTGAGCTAGTTCTGATTATTTTTAGATTCCCTTAAAATATTATTGAGTAAACAATAAAGAAGAGAAAGTATTTCACAGTTCTTATGTAGAGTTTAAATTGTTTAAATTCAGTCTTTCAGCTTCTCTGGATCTCATAATTTGAGAAATAAAGATTTTGGACTAACTACTTGTGTGTTTTGCTTTCAAATGAAGCCATTTCATAACTGTTATTTTACACACACAGAGATATAAATTATAATCAGTTTTACATATAATTGCCCCAGAGTTTCCTTAAATTTGAATTTCTGTAGAAAGCTGCTACATTTTATTATTTGTTTACTTCCAGTTCAGATAGTTTTACATAAAGCAGCTATCAAATACTTCTTGATCTTTCAAAAAGTGAAAAATAAAAATCAATTATATTTAAGAAAGCATTAATTAGCAACATCTCATAAGAGCATGTCTTGTACTGTTTTTGGCAAATGGGCTATACATTAAAGCTCCCAGTGTCAGAGGCATTTGAACCAGAGCAACTCCATCTTGAACAGGAGCTGGGTAAAATAAGGCTGAAACCTACTGGGCTGCATTCCCAGAAGGTTAAGACATTCTAAGTCATAGGAAGAGATAGGAGGTTAGCACAAGATCAGGTCTAAAGACCTTGCTGATAAAACAGGTTGCAGTAAAGAAGTCAGCTAAAACCCACCAAAACCAAGATGGTGACGAGAGTGATCACTGGTCGTCCTCACTGCTACACTCCCACCAGCGCCATGACAGTTTACAAATGCCATGGCAACGTCAGGAAGCTATCCTATAAAAAGGGGAGGCACGGATAATTCACCACTTGTCTAGCATATCGTCAAGAAATAACCATAAAAATGAGCAACCAGCAGCCCTCAGGTCTAGCTCCGTCTATGGAGTAGTCATTCTTTTATTCCTTTACTTTTCTAATAAACTTGCTTTTACTTTACTCTATGGACTTGACCTGAATTCTTTCTTGCATGAGATCCAAGAACCCTCTCTTGGGGTCTGGATTGGGACCCTTTTTCTGTAAATACTAATACATCTTTATTACTTTTCTTTTTTTAAAACTTTGTTTTTATAAGTCAGTGCTTAAAACAAAGAAAAGACTACCTTTGGATGCTTCATTATATTTACAAAGAAAAATCTGAATCAAGTATGAGCAAAGTATAAGTTGCATGAATTTATGAAGTAGAAAGACACTTCTAAACAGTAAGTGCAGAAATTGAACATAATTTATAATAGATAGCATTGTCTTCCTATCTGAAGTAAGAGAAAGGATTGCTTGCTTAGCTAATGTCTTACCCTCCTTAGGCCATTTAGGGGATTAGAGCAGATCAGGCATTCTTAAAGTAGATACCATAAAGGGTGGTTCACAGGGAATTCAGGAAACTGAAGTTGTATATAATGTGTTTGAGTGTGTGTTGTGTTTCTGTATGTTTGTGGGGGAAAGAGAATCCTTAGTTTTCCTCAGAATCTCAGAGGGGTCTGTATTCCCCAGACAAAAGTCTTAAAAACTGCTGAGCTAGAAGATCTCTAAGATTCTTTGAGGTCTCCAAAGTTCCTCAGATGTCTAGTAGTCAAATGTGATTGTTCACAAAAAGAGTCAAACTGCAAAATATTTGAAGAGATTTATTCTGAGCCAAATATGACTGACCAATGGTTCATGACACAGCCCTTAGGAGATGCTGAGAACATGTGGCCGTGGTGGCTGGGCCACAAGTTGGTTTTACACATTTTAGGGACACATAAGGCATGAGTCAATACATGTAAGATGTACATTGATTCGGTCTGGAAAGCCAGGACAAGTGGAAGCCGGGCTTCCAAGTTATAGGTGGATTCACAGATTTTCTGATTGGCAATTTGTTGAAAGAGTTATTACCAATAGAAAGGACTGTCTGGGTTACAATAAGGGGTTGTGGATACCAAAGTTTTATGATGCAGATGAAGTCTCCAGGTAGCAGGCTTCAGAGAGAATAGATTGTAAATGTCTCTTATCAGACATAAAGAGTCTGTTCTAGCAGTAATTCCAAAAGGCAGAAGGGTATAATGAGGCATGTCTAGCTCCAGCCTCCCATCATGGCCTGAACTAGTTTTTTAGGTTAATTTTGGAATGCCTTGGACCAGGAGGAGGGGTCCATTCAGATGGCTGGGGGGCTTAGAATGTTATTTTTCTTCTACATGATCATCAGGTAAGGGTGAACTTTCAAGCTCATCCTGCAACAGCTGCACTCTGTGTGACTGTCATCTGGTCATTTTCTACTTTGGATACTACATCCAGGGTCATCATGGGTAGTATAAAGACTACAGGAAAGTCCAGTATATTAAAACTATCTGCTGCTACAAAAGTCTGTTTACATTTCAGTGCATGGAGTGAGATCATGTTTCACAAAATCTGAAAACAACAATAGGGAAAAAAGTAAAAAAGTAGAAAGCACAGAGGACAGAGTTAATAAGGGTAGGACAGGGATGAAAAGGAAGAATGACATGTGTCCATTAGTCCATCTGCTACTTATATGCTCTAGGCAGGCACTAGATTCATCTCAGGCCATCTGCACCCTCCCACTGGATTCTTGGCCTGTTATCCAGGTATCTTTCTTCAGGTCTGCTCTCACCGCCACTGCCTGGCAGAAACAGAGAAGGGGGATGAGCCCTTGCAAAACCTCTTGAAGAGGCCAATCACCCTTGGATACTCCAGGAGACTTCCATCTATTGTTGGCCGTCAAAATCACCCCGGAAGTTTTCTTCCTGAAAGGCAGTTCCAACCTCAAGACGTTTTTTTCCCCATTAAAAAGATCTTTCAAATTCCAAGTCACACAAATGGAAAAACAACAACAACAACAACAACAGAATTTCAGATGTAAATGTTTCCCATCAACAAAGTGAGGTATCTGCCATTATAAATGCCTAACTTAGCAAATGAGCCTTCTCTTGGCTGGAATAAATAAATGTTTTCTAACCAGTGGAATGGCCCTATGTGTTAGGGCCCTAGGACAGGAATTAGCAAACTATGGCCCGTGGGCCGTACTCAGACTGCCACTTGTTTTAATAGTGCCTGCAAACTAAGCATGATTTTTACCTTTTTAAATGGTTGTGGTTTAAATATCTATCTAATAACTTTGGTTTTTCAAACTGGCATAAAAACCTTAAATTGTTTGTTACTTTATGTAAAAACAACTTCTTGTCTAAGAGATACATGTCACAGTGAGAAGAGAGAGGAGACAGAGAAAGAGAGAAAGGCAAGGAAAATGTAATCTAATTCCATGTATTAACATGGATGCAATTATCTGAAATATCAATAAGTAAAATACATGAAAGTATTTAAAAAGTACATGTTACGAGTGTATGTGTATGTGTATATATACACATATATGTTGTATGCATGTGTACATATATGACTGCATATACCTACATATACAGTCATCATGACCAAGTAGGTTTTTTTCCCCATGAATTCAAGAATGGTTCAACAAAATATTTAGGAATGTCATAGACATACTAACACATTAAATGAGAAAAATTAGAATCCATGCAGAAAAAGTACCTAATGATATAATGGAACACAAAAGTCATGAATAAGTCTTTTTTTTTTTTTTTTTTTCAGAGTCTCACTCTGTAGCCCAAGCTGGAGTGCAGTGGTACAATCTTGGCTCACCGAAACCTTCACCTCCGGTGCTCAAGCCATTCTCCTGCCTCAGCCTCCCAAGTAGCTGGGACTAGAGGCGTGTGTCACCACACTCAGTTAATTTTTTTTGTATTTTTAGTAAAGAAAGGGTTTCACCATGTTGCCCTGGGTGGTCTCGAACTCCTGAGCTCAGGCGATCCACCTGCCTCGGCCTCCCGAAGTGTTGGAATTACAGGCGTGAGCCACCACACCCAGCTGAAAAGGCTTTTCCTATCCTTCTATTTGATATAGACAGATCACACAATCACATGTCATTTGTTTTATGTGAATTTCACATAAATCATTTCCTTTTATTCTTGTCTCTGACAAAATAAGTACCAAATATATATATATATATATATATATATATATGCAAATAAGTCTATGACTGGTGGACCGTTGCTACCTGGACATTTCCTCTTTACAAATATCTATTTACCCTGTCCTGGTTATCTTGCCACCAGCTCATTTGGAGAAATAGTATAGGTTAGAAATTAGGGCATAATATATTTTTCCTCTAATTGGAGAAATAATCCTGCTATCCTAGAATTGATTTAATAAAATCAGGTCTGATTCCCCTACTTTTGTTTTGGTAAGATGGGTTTTAATTCCATATCTTATGCCCAAACATCAAGTGCTCTGCACAGAGAAGAGAACAGGGTAAGCTCTCTGCTGGACACAACACATTGCAGTGGTGAAGTAAGCGGGCCTTGGGAGCACTCTACCTGCATCTGAATTCCGGTTCTAGTAATTACCAACCTGTGGCCTTGCTAAGTCCCTCTGCTACTCTGAGGACCAGTTTTCTCATCCATATATAAAGGAAGATGAGAGTATCTTAGTCATAATGTAGTAAGTAACGCAAATGCATACATACACTACACACACACACACACACACACACACACACAGAGCAAGTGTTTGGCATAGGCTAAGAGCTCAGTAAATATTGGCTATTCTTATAGTAGAGAAATCATCCAGTTGTTGACAGATTGCTTTCACTTAAATTTTCCAGGTAAGGGCCCCATGAGGCCCAGCTGTATAGTAAGCAGTTCCTATTTAGATTCCCGTGAACCCTACTCCAGCTTAAGATAAATTTCCTTCTCTTCAGCTGGTTTGTGTGTGGTGAATCTCCACAGCAGCAGTCACAGCAACAAAGCTCTGATTGGAAAGTCGGGCCACTGGTCCCACAGATATGTTTAACTGCAGCTGGAGCCCAAGCAGGTCTCACATACACGAGTCGGCCAACCCACATAAATCAAGTTGTGAGTTAATTCCAAGGGAGCATTTTTAATGATGTGTACTTACATGCTCTAGGTTATTCACAGAAGATGCTCTTAGCTCCTCAGAAAAAAACAATTACCAATGTGACAGAGCTGTTTAACAAACTCCATGTGGCTTTGGCTCAAATAACTGAAAGGGTTGGAGATTAAGCTAATACTTTTATCTCCTAGGCTCCATAATTAGGAAATGTGTTTTCTGTGGAATATAAGAACAGCCATCTGTCCTCAATTAAAGAATATGTAATATCATTACAAAAATATGATGCCATTGTTTCGTTGTTTTTGAAATATGATTAATAAGCCAGGGAACGATAAGTCTGAAGTTTAGAATTACTTTATGATAAGTGGATTTAAATGCTGGAATGTGCAGAAATATTTGGCAATGATTCTATCCCAGTTGGGTAGTTCATGGCCTCTGCCATCTCCTAATTGTCTAAGTGATTGCTTTTGATTTATACAGTGGTTTTTCCTCCCGACTCATATGCAATTGATTTACGTTAGACCTTCAGTGTAGCTTTTTAAAGAATATAAGTTTAGAAAGCCCTTAGTTATCATGAAGATATTTTATATCTGTCACCATGGATATTGCTTTGGTGGTACCCAGACACTATCATGCCAAGAAGAATCACATAGTACCCTTCTACTTCTGTATCCTGGTCATTCATTATTTATCTAAAAAAAAATTCCAAAAGTTAACTGGTTGGAATTTATTAGACACTAATCTAAGGCATACACAAACAACATAAACAAAAGCCATGTTCAAAGTTTCGTTATTTGAGGATTCCACGTTTTAAAATTTCAGGCAGATGAAAGTTTATTGGTCTTCCTTAAACTGTGCCAGAATGTCTTTGCTGTCTGTTTGAATAAACCCTTTGGACTCTAATTTCCAAATCTGCAGTTCATAAGGGAGGAATATAATCGGATGCCTCTTGCCTATGTATACAGTTCATGAGTAACTGTCAGGGTATGCAGTTAGATGAATTCCCTCTCACTCAGACCCTTACCAACTATGGAGAGTACTGTGAGTTAAGAGTTCAAGTATTTCCTAATATTAAGAGTCAGAAGAAGAATTTGAGATTTCAATAGTAAATTTAGAAATGCAACAAGAAATAAAGTTCTCATGACCATTGAAGAGTGGTATTTAGCTGGTGGTGGAGGCGGGGTAGCGATGGCAACTGTCTACTATGCAACACCTACCAAAAAACTCAAGAGTAAAGGTAACACAGAAAATGGCATTTTTTTTTTGTTTTCAAAACATAAAAAATGGCGTAATTTTCCCATATTCCACATGCCCTCTACCTCACAGTTGAATCTCAATGGGCCTCAGCTTTGTTTTGTTTTTTTAAATGCTTTAACTAACAGTTAAAGCATGCCGGGCTTAATACCTCGGTGACTGATTGATAAGTGCAGCAAAACACCACAGCACATGTTCACCTGTGTAATAAACGTGCACCTCCTGCACATCTACCACTGAACTTAAAATAATTTTTTAAAAAAATGATTTAACTTATTTAGGTTATAATATGCTTTGTTCCTTTGTATTTTTCTACTCTTAGTTATAGCCTCTTGAGAAATGCTAATATCAATGATGCCAAAATATACTAAATAGATCATTATACAATGGTAGCACTGCTAAAGGAAAAACTTAAAAATAAAAAATTAAAAACTTAAGTAGACATACAACTGTCCATTTCTATCTGTATCCTCTACAACCAAAATGCCACAAAACTGCAGAATTTTTAAAATAGAAGATTAAAAGATCCAGGGCGTTTGTTGCTTCTTCCAGAACTGTTTTCCAACTGTCATTCACGCCTTGTCAACCATAGCAAATGAGAGAAGCCCAACACTGTCCATTTATCAGCAGCTGCTGTTATCGTTTAGTCTTTCTTATGAATATCCCGCCCTTCCCAAGCAATGTTCCAACTAGATAAGTTCAGCAGTATTAACCATATAGTCCAATCATAAAGGGATGGCTTTAAAATATTCATTGGTGATAAACATGACCCCTAATGTTACTGATGCAATCTGTAACATAGGAACAATACATCCTCTAAAGTTACCAATGCTGAAGGTCAGAAGAAAGGTTTCTGCATGCCACTAAGGTTTAGGAATCTATCCCTTTCCTGGTGAGTGGGGTGAAAGTGAAAGAGGGAGTAAGAAATAGAAATTTCCTAATTTTGGGCCAGAGAGATGGTGCAAATTGAATATTGCTTTCTGGGGCTCATTTCAAAAAATAATCTTATGATTCTGTTTTGTGGATAGTAACAAATGAAATATATACTTTGTAGTTCAGTATTATTGCCCTGTTTGCCTGTAACCATGATTTCTTCTCAGAGCCATTTCCTAGAGCTCTGTTAACTATGGTGCCTTTAATCCGTACTATGTACATGTAATTACCCAGGGAGCTCCCATTTTCCTGTGTGACTCCACTCCTGGCCCACAGTGTCTAGAAAAGTCTAGCAGTTACATATTGCTGCATTAAAATAATAAAAACAAACAAAACCACATGCCAGAAGTTGGTGGCTTAAAACAATAACCATTTACTAGCTCCCATGACTGGAGACATGGGGGGTATTCTCTGAACTTTCTAACACAGAGGCATTCAACTACAGGGTCAGCTAGCCTAGAAGGTTCAAATGGCCACATTCACATTTAGCAATTAGCACTGCTGTCAGCAGGGGATTAGGATCAGCTGGGAAAGCCACACTTCTTTTTCTATTTAGTCTTTCATGTGGGGCCTTCATGCCTTCGTTCTCTCATGTCAGCATGACAACAGGGCAGAAACAAACGTTAAAAAGTCTCTTGAGGCCCGGGTGCAAAACTCACTCAGTGCCACTTCTGCCACAATCAGTTTGTTAGTTAAGGCAAATGTAAGACAGGTTCACAGGTTCCAAGAGAGGGAATATTTGATCTCTTGATCAGAGAAGCCGGAAAACCACATCACAAAAGAGCATGGGAGAAGGTGTAGCAGCCATCTCTGAAAACCATCTACCAAAAGGGGACTCAAGAGTTTCTATACTACAGCAGCCAAGATTTTACACTAACCCAAAGAAAGTAGTGAATTAACTCTGGCTCTCTCTGGTTAAAACTCAGATTGTGTTGGATCTATCTAGCGGACAGAAAAAAAACCAATAGATACTCTTCAGCATGAAAGCAGTCTGGCACATATCAGAAAGGAACAGAATTGAAACACAGAAAGACTCACGATGTTTGTTTCCAGCTTTGCATGAGGCCTCTCAGTGGGTGCCTTAAGACCCCCATTCTCCATTAGATACTGTGAAAGAAAAACATCTTGGGCCCCCAAAATCACTAAGCTAAAAGGGAAATTTACGCTGGAAACTGCTCAGGGCAAACCTGCTTCCCATTCTATTCAAAGTCATCCCCTCTGCTTACCGAGATAGATGCGTATTCTGATTGCCACCTTTGGAAAGTCTTATCAGAAACTCAAAAGAATGTAACCATTTTTCTCTCACCCACCGGAGACCTAGAAGCCCCCTCCCTGCTTCGAGTTGTCCCCATCTTTCTGGACGGGAGCAACATACTTCATACGTATATTGACTGATGTCTCAGGTCTCCCTAAAATGTATGAAACTAAGCTGTGCCCTGACCACCTTAGGCGCATGTCATCAGGACCTCCTAAGGCTGTGTCATGGGAGTGCATCCTTAACTTTGGCAAATAAAGTTCCTAAAATGATTGAGACTTATCTCGTCATTTTTCTTGATTGACAACACCATCCTCTCTTGCTTAATTCAGATTGGGTTCCTGTCACTTGTGCCTAAAAAAGTCATCTTAACTCACACTTCCAGTTCATAGGTTACAGCTGTTGGCTCCAATCTTTCCAGTCTTCATGGCTGTTTCCACGTGACTAGATGCCTTTTACAATATTCTTCCAATCCTGGAAGTAAATGGACATGGAAGGCCTATCGGAAAGAAAATCGTAAGCAAGCAAGCCCTAAACCTACCTAATCCCAGAGTGAGATAAATTTCCTAGAATAATATGTTATGTTTGATAGAACAACTGAAAATGCTACATTAAAGTTTTTGAACATTTTTCAAAATTCATTTTAATACTACTGATGAGCTCATATGGTGCTAATCATTAGGTATGTAAAAATGGGGGAACATGCTTTGGGAGGCCAAGGTGGGAAAATCACGTGAGACCAGGAGTTCAAGACCAGCCTGGACAACATAGTAAGACCCTGTCTCTACAAATTTTTTTTTTTTAAATAGCCAGGTACAGGAGCCTGTGGTCCTAGCTACTCTGGTGACTGGGCAGGAGAATCGCTTGAGCTCAGTAGTTTGTGGTTGCAGTGAGGTATGATCACGTCACCACACTCCAGCCTGGACAACAGAAGAGACCCTGTCTCTTAAAATAAAATAAAATAAAATAAAATAAAATAAAATAAAATAAAATAAATATTCCATGTTCTCATGATGCTCACAGGCAAGGCAGAGAGAGAGTCAACAAACACCCTGGACTCATGCTGAAGCCTCATGCTGAAGATGGGAGAGTCGCTCACCAGAGCATGCATCCACTTCTGAACTGTTATCTGAGATGGAATTAAACCACTATCTCGCCATCTTCTCTAAGGTACTGTATTTTTTGCATCTTTTTATTAAAGAGGCCTACCATATGCCTTAACTAATTTTATGTGAGCAAACAAGCTGTGGGAACACAGACACTTGAGAGAGTGAGTCTTCAGGGTTGGGGAGTAGAGTGTGGATGGACCTGTTGAAGACAATTTTTTCTAAATATCAAACTGATTAATGTCCCTACCTTTCTCTTTGAACCTTAAAAGCTTAGTTCAGCATCTGTCATGTTGCAGGCAGTTAATAAATATTAGTGAAAGGAAGAAAGGGAAGGAGAGAGGATGGACAAAAGGAAAGAGGAATAGAGAGAAATGAATTTCAAAAGTTCATTCTATAGCAAGTCTTCTCTATCCCCTCTGGCACCATCAAAAGAAAAGAAAAAAAAGAGGGGAAGGGAAGGGGAAGGGAGGGGAGGAGGGGCGGTTAAGTTATCCAAAGGCTCATTTTAGCACAAAACATATGAAATTGTTGTATCTTTAACACGGGATTTTTATAAGGATGTGATCATAGCCATAAAACTATTATATAGAATTAGCTTTAAAATGTGCAAAACAGTCGCAATGAGAATTCTCAGTTTGGAAGATAATTTTGTATCAATCAGAACAAGGGTCCCCAACCCCCAGGCCATGGACTGGTACTGGTCACAGCAGGAGGTAAGCAGCAGGCAAGTGAGCCAAGCTTCATCTGTATTTACAGCCACTCTTCATCATCATTACTGCCTGAGCTGCACCTCCTGTCGGATCAGTGGTGGCATTCGATTCTCACAGGAGAGTGGGCCTTCCTGTGAACTGTGCATGCAACGGATTTAGGTTGCCAGATCCTTATGAGAATTTAATAACTGATGATCTGTCACTGTCTCCCGTCATCCCCAGATGGGGCCATCCAGTTGCAGGAAAACAAGCTCAGGACTCCCACTGATTCTACATTATGGTGAGTTGTATAATTATTTCATTGTATATTACAATGTAATAATAATAGAAATAAGGTGCACAACATATATAATGTGTTTGAATCATACTGAAACCATCCCCTTACCCCTAGTCTGAGGAAAAACTATCTTCTACAAAACTGGTCCCTGGTGCCAAAAAGGTTGGGGACCACTGAACTAAGACAACGACTTTTACAGGACATGATACTTTTATGCTCTGTGGTTTGACTATCAGCTTAATGAATTCTGATTTTTTTTTTTTTTTTTTTTTTTGAGACGGAGTCTCGCTCTGTCACCCGGGTTGGAGTGCGGTGGCCGGATCTCAGCTCACTGCAAGCTCCGCCTCCCGGGTTTACGCCATTCTCCTGCCTCAGCCTCCCGAGTAGCTGGGACTACAGGCGCCCGCCGCCTCGCTTGGCTAGGTTTTTTTTTTTGTATTTTTTAGTAGAGACGGGGTTTCACCGTGTTAGCCAGGATGGTCTGGATCTCCTGACCTCGTGATCCACCCGTCTCGGCCTCCCAAAGTGCTGGGATTACAGGCTTGAGCCACCGCGCCCGGCCATGAATTTGGATTTTTAGGTATATACTAGTTCTCATTTTGATGCCATGTACAATGATTAAGTTTACATAAAATATCAAGTTTTAAAATAAGTACAAATCACAAATTTCTCTACTATGATTCACCACATAATAGGTAGTTTTGATTTGGAAAAATCAAAACAAAGCAAAACAAAAGCAGCCTTGTCTTTCAATAATGAAAAGTAGGTTGTGATTAGAAATTTCACGAGGTTAGAGGCCAACCAGCTTGATCTGCATTGTAATTCCTGATTTGCCCTAACTAACTGTGTTACCTGGTAATTCTTTTAAACTCTCTGCAATAATTTCTTCATCTAAAACATAGAAAGCTAGATGCTATACAAGTTAAGAATTGGTTTCATTTACTTTGAAGACAGAACTAAGTTTGAAACCAAAAGCTGCTAATAACTGGCTATCATAACTTGAACTTGTTACTTAAGCTCTCCAAGGAGCTCCAGTCTCAACAATAAAATGACAAACATATTATTTAACTTTTAAGTAATGGAGTTTAGAAAAGAACATACATATCTCTCTTGGTAATCAGAAATTGAATGGGTAATGTTTCATTTCTTTGTACTCTATTTTGATTTTAAAATAGTTTGCCCATATTTTGCAAATGTTAAATACTGACATTTGACCTAATAATATGAAGTTATTTTGTGCACATCAAACACAGCTTACTGTATGCAGATAGTATTTTTGTAGTGTGCCTGTTCATCTTTAGTGTTACCCTTATTGTAGTTCACTGCTTTAGTGAGCTTACAAAGATTATGACTTTCATTGCATGTGTCTCCGAAGTTTTGTATTGCCTTATTTTTGTTTAAAAAAGGATGAACTTCCAACGATTTTGGTGTTGACTAGTTGATCTCTGTTTCAGTTAATTTTCTGCAATTTAGAGACCATCAACTAAATCATATACACATAGCACAATGTTAGGCACTGAGACAGGAAAGCAATCCTCATCTCAAAAATCTCAGACTCAAAACCAGCTTTTCTCAACCTCAGCATTATTGACATTTTAGGCTAGATGATTCTTTGCTGTGATGGCTGTCCTGTGCATTGCAGGATGTTTAGCAATATCCCTGACTTCTACCCACTAGAAGGTAGAAGCACTCCCCAACTTTTGACAACCAAAAATGCCTCCATACATTGTCAAATGTCCCTTGGAGGGAGGTGGTAAAACCATTCACTGCTCTAGATTCATGCTGCCCAGTAAGCTAACAATTTAAAATTAAGTAAAATTAAATGAATTTTAGAACTCAGTAGCTCAGTCACACTAGTCACATTTTAAGTGCTCAGTAGCCACATTTGGTGAATGGATACCCCACTAGACAGCACAGATATAGACTATTTTTACTGCAGAAAGTTCCATTGGACATGATGACTTGAGGGTAAAAGCTATGACAAAAATATAATAATAACAAAGGTCATAATAATCAGGATTCCATTCCAGTATTTCTTCCACTGGGGAACTCCTAATTAATCAGAAGAGTAATTCAAATTGAATTCTTTTGTAAAAGCTTCCTCAACTCATCCTTTAAAAAAGAATTTCTTAAGAGACTTCTGCTGTGAGGCCAGTAGTTCAAAATGTAGCTAATGCTTAAGGACAGCTTCAAAACAAGGCCCAGTTGTAATTATTGGATAGGCACAATGACAAAGCTAGGGATTAATCTTTACTAAGGGCTAAATTAGGAAGGATTATGAAAGGAATTTTTAACAGGTATATGTAATCCAGAAGTTTCTGGAGATGTAATCTGCGTGAAGACTCTGTTGTTACAACAAGATGAAAATATCAACTGACTTTATGGAGGGTTTCACTTCAACAAAACCAGAAGTGGCCTACAGAGTCATCCAGCTTTAACACTTCAGTCCTCTTGAACACCAGAGTCAGCTGGCCCAAGGAAAATATATTGATTAAGTGACCCTCTGTTTTTGAAGATCAAATATGCCCCCAACCTGGTAACAGAGAAACAGGAGACCACAATGTCCAATTAAGAGGGCATTCCTAAGTCAACACTTTTGGACATTTATTAAGGGGAAAAAAAGAATTCTAAGAAAGAAACTTAAAGAACAGTCACACGGACTGGGCGCAGTGGCTCACGCCTGTAATCCCAGCACTTTGGGAGGGCGAGGCGGGCAGATCATGAGGTCAGGAGACCTAGACCATCCTGGCTAACACAGTGAAACCCTGTCTCTACTAAAAATAGAAAAAATTAGCCGGGCGTGGTGGCGGGTGCCTGTAGTCCCAGCTACTTGGGAGGCTGAGGCAGGAGAATGGTGTGAACCTGGGAGGTGGAGCTTGCAGTGAGCTGAGATCCTGCCACGGAACTCCAGCCCAGGCGACAGAGCAAGACTAAGTCTCAAAAAAAAAAAACAAAAAAAAAAACAAAAAAAAAAACCAACAAAAACACAGTCACACAAGCTGCTTTTCACAAAAGGTTGAGCTGGACTCTTACTGGCTGCATGGTATGAGACAGTTTGTGTGTGTTGGGGAGGGAGATGAAGCCTTTGTGTGTATAAAGCTTTATATTTAATAAATCCCCTGGAAATGCTACTAATTAATATTGTCTCCTAAACATTAATCCCTAAAATGAAGGAAAAAACACTCCTTTTATTATTGACAATTTTACCTCCTTTTATAATTGACAATAGCATGCGATGCTATTATGGACTAATTGATTCAGAAAGTAGTTATTAAATATTTACTGGTGTCTTGTTTCAAGACAAGAAAGCTGGGGCGGAGGCAGAGCAAGACGGTGGAATAGAAAGCTCCACCGATCACCCCATCAAGGATACCAATCTAACAACTATCTCTTCAGAGAAAACATCTTCAAAGGAACCAAAAATCACCTGAGACCTCATAGTACCTGGTTTTAACACAGTATCGCTGAAGACGCACTAAAAAGACAGTGTCTCCTTCAGTGATACAGTGTTAAAACCAGGTACTATGAGACTTTTCTCTTAAGGCACAGAAAAGTACTGGATCACTGATCCCTTCCCCACCGCATGCAAAGAGCACCTCTGGGCACTGGGAAAAGGAGAGCTCAGCAATCCTGAGGAAATGAACTCCGTGCTGTCCTGTTAGACCAGAAGGGAAAATCAGACCAAACTCAGCTGGTGCCCACCCACAGAGGGGGCATGTACACCAGCCCTAGCCAGAGGGCAACCACAGATCTCAGAGGTCTGAACTTGAGTTCCCACAAACCTCATCACCGAATGTCAAAGTGCTCTGGGTCTCCAAATAAACTGAGTCATAGTGCTTAACTGGGTCACAGACAGTGGACTGAAGGGGCATGTGACAAACTGAGATACCAGCTGGGGTGACTAAGGGAGTGCTGGCATCACCCTTCCTCTAACCCCAGGCTGCAGAGCTCACAGCTCCAAGAGAGACCTCTTCCTTCTGCTTGAGGAGAGGAGAAGAAAGAGTGGGGAGGACTTTGCCTTGCATCTTGGATACCATCTCAGCCACAGCAGGACAGGGCACCAGTCAGAGTCAGGAGGCTCCCATTCCAGGCCCTAGGTCCCCAAAGATGTTTCTAGATACACACTCAGCCATAACAAAACTTGCTGCCCTGAAGGAAGGAGAACAAGAGTCTCTGCCTAATAATACAGAAACTTCTTCTGGATCTTGTCCGAGATCATCAAGGCAGTACCTCTACCAGTCTGTGAGAATCACAGCACTACTGGGCTTGGGGTACCCCCTAAAGCAGATACAGCTTAGATCACAACAACCAAGTTTTTTCAAATATCTGGAAAGCTTTCCCAAGAAGGATGGGTACAAACAAGCCCAGACACTGATCATTAAAATAAATAACTAACTCTTCAATGTCTAGACACCTAAGAATATCTACTAGCATCAATACCAGCCAGAAAAACATGACCTCACCAAGTGAACTAAATAAGGCACCAGGGACCAATCCTGGAGAAACAGAGACATGTGACCCTTTGGACAGATAATTCAAAATAGCTGTGTTGAGGAAATGCAAAGAAATTCAAGACAACACAGAGAAGACATTCAAAATTCTATCAGATACATTTAACAGAGATTGAAATAATTAAAAATAAGCAGAAATTCTGGAGCCGAAAAATGCAACTGGCATACTGGAATGCATCAGAGTCTTTTAACTGCAGAACTGATAAAGCAGAAGAAAGAATTAGTGAGCTTGAAAACAGGCTATTTGAAAATACACAGTCAGGGCCGGGCGCAGTGGCTCACGCTTGTAATCCCAGCACTTTGGGAGGCCGAGGCAGGCACATCATGAGGTCAGGAGTTCAAGATCATCCTGGCCAACACGGTGAAACCCTGTCTCTACTAAAAATACAAAAATTATCTGGGCATGGTGGCACGTGTCTGTAATCCCAGCTACTCGGGAAGCTGAGGCAGGAGAATCACTTTAACCCAGAAGGTAGAGGTTGCAGTAAGCAGAGATCATGCTACTGCACTCCAGCCTGGGTGACAAAGCAAGACTCCGTGTTAAAAAAAAAAAAAAAAAAAAAAAAAAAAAAAGAAGAAGAAGAAAAAAAAAAATACACAGAGGAGACAAAAGAAAAAAGAATGAAAATCAATGAAACATACCTATACGTCTAGAAAATAGCCTCAAAAGGGCAAATCTAAGAATTAATGGCCTTAAAGAAGAGGTAGAGAAAGAGATAGGAGTAGAAAGTTTATTCAAAGAGATAATAACAGAGAACTTCTCAAACCTAGAGAAAGATAATACGCAAGTAAGGTTATAGAATACCAAGCAGATTTAACCCAGAGAAAACTACTTCAATGCATTCAATAATCAAAACTTTCAAAGACAAGGGATAAAGAAAGGATACTGAAAGCAGAAAAAGAAAAGAAACAAATAACATGCCCTGGAGCTCCAATACATCTGGCAGCAGACTTTTCAGTGGCAACCTTACAGGCCAGAAGAGACTGGCATGGCACGTTTAAAGTGCTGAAGGAAAAAACTTTTACCCCAGAATAGTGTATCTGGCAAAAACATCCTTCAAGCACAAAGCAGAAATAAAGAATTTTCCAGACAAACAAAAGCTGATGGATCGCATTAACACCAGACCTGTCCTACAAGAAATGTTAAAGGAAGCACTTCAATAAGAAAGAAAAGGACATTAATGAGCAATAAATAATCACCTGAAGGTACAAAACTCACTGGTAACAATAAGTACACAAAGAAACACAGAATATTATAACACTGACTGTGGTGTGTAAACTACTCTTATTCTAAGTAGAAAGACTAAACCATGAACCAATCAAAACAAGAAAACTGGATTTATTCCCAAGAATGAATTTGCTTTAAAAAATAAGTTCCCACTAAATGCAATGTGTATACTGAGCACTGACAACGTGCACAAATAAGAACATACTCAGAGTAATTATAATCTAGGCAACAGGAGAAGGGCAAAGGTGAGGGAGGATGCAAGTAACGTAACACCAAACAGGACAGAATATACACCATTAGTCACAGTGTTGAGGCTGCATAAAAAGAGAAAGATCACATCTCATTTTAAAAATTCACAAGCCTTTCTGGAGGTAGCCTTTATCTTTGAGAATTAAGTAGAATTTTGGCATATTCCTGTGTGGGGGAAAATTTGATTCTCAGCTAAAGCCAAACTTCAATGCGGGGAAGACGGGCGTGTGTTCTGAAGTGCTTGGCATGCTGGGATGTGGGGATAGATCTTGCTGGAAGGGCAATC